>NC_041823.1:14209817-14471639 GCF_900964775.1 Scleropages formosus | reverse complement strand
GAGAAAGGAGAGGGGGGAGAGAGAGAGAGAAAAAGGAGAGAAAGAGAGAGAGGAGAGAGAGAGGAGAGAGAGAGAGGAAGGAGAGGGGGAGGAGAGAGAGAGAGAGAGAAAAAGGAGAGAAAGAGAGAGAGAGGAGAGAGAGAGAGAGAGAGAGAGGAAGGAGAGGGAGAGAGAGAGCGAGTGGAGAGAGATCTCTGAAATGCAGCCTTGTTCTCCAGTAGCTGGAGCCAGTGTGGGGCATGTGTGCAGGATGGGTGTGACCGGGTGACGCAAACACAAGATCAAGTTCACAGACTGTCTTCAGGTGTGTGTGTGTGTGTGTGTGTGTGTGTGCGTGTGTGTGTGTAAGAAAGACTGGGCCCGAAAACCAGCACAAAGACCCAGAGGCAGATGACATGAAGCAGAGGGACAATGTGTCTCAAAGCAAGCAGATGAGCGGCAAATGGGAAACACGGTATTTGCCCCGACACTTTGCCAAGGATCCGGCAGCTCCGCGACTGCCGGACTTGCCGAGCGAAAGGTAGCTCTCGTTTTGCTATCGACTTTAGCGCGCGCCGGAGCCGCGAAGGCCGGCGCGTTATCGGCAGTCCGAACAGCGACGTCGGCGACTGGCACGGCGTTGAAGAAGCGAAGCCGCCAAGTCTCTGAGTGTACGGCGGAAAGGGGGTGGGTCACCTGCTTACCCTCCGTTTTACCGGAGTTCACCCCGCGACTCACGGTGGAATCCTAAACATCCTGGGCCTAGAGAGAGTAAAGTATTCACACATAAAGTGTTCAAAAATTGCAATAATTAAAATAACGTAGGTTGCCGCAGTCGTTCACGTGGAACGCTGCAGTACACTCCCTATAATTTAAATGCCGTGGACAGTAAATGTTGCAGAGATTGAAAATGAAATGCTTCTAAGAGGCCGGGGGACCGAAGGCGCGTTACTGGTGCCGCGGAAGCGCAAGGCGGAGCCGAGGGTGCGGGGAACTGAGGCGTTAAGCGTTCTGGCCGCATCAGAAGTTAGCTCGTTGGGAACGCGATGGACCGTTTCGCAGCGATGCTCATAACAGCTACGGCGGGTTTGACGATGGACGAAGCCCTTGTGACGCGGCGCTTGTGCATCTTGGTAACGTTGCAGCGAAATTATGGTACGCGAGGACGACGAACGTCACGGATTTCGCAAAGATATTTTTTACGTTGATTTTGCCGCGATCATATAGTACAGAAGATATCGTTTTGTCACTAGAAGGACTGATAACGAAGATTTTTAGTTTGTTAATAACAACATAAGCAGTATGGCAGTTTTATGATGTATATAAAAGTCGTAATTATATCAACGTTACTTTAAGATTTTCATTTACCGCTGCGTGGCTGAGACCGGTTTCAGCTCCGTAAGAAGGTTGAGTATAATACAGCATTAGAGAGATTTTATTGTCATACTGCTCGTCGCATAAGCAAATTCAGTCATAAGAATTAACTTAAAATGCGTAAATGATGATGGAAACAGTGCCGTTTTCGGATGACGTTTTTCCTGCTCTGATGAGGAGTTGTGCAGCAGTGGAAGTGTAACAGCCATGTTACGGTGTCGTGAGTGATGCGGTCTGGGCTTTCGGGAGCCCCCCCCCCCCCGACGGCAGGTTATGGGTTCCATCAGAGTAAGCACCTATCTCCTCTGCTCATCGGTATTGTATGAAGAAAGAGATCTTGGCAGGGCGATCGTAGTTGGAGAGCACAGTGTGGCTTTAAGAGATCCTGTCATGCCTGGGTAGCGTTTTTTCAATTTATGTTGTTCAGACAGTGTGCCCTGAAACCGTTTCAGATGCGGTTCGACAACATCGCAACTCTTTTTTTCTGTGTGTTTCCCAGGTGGATTCTTCATCCATGAAGACAACGTGGTACTGCCCGTTAGACCTGGTATGACCCACACGTGCTTACAATACGCACACGTGTAAACGTGTCAAACTATCTAACCTTCAGCAGGTTCGAGCTGATGCTTTAGTCTCCAAGGACTTAGGTTTGAATCCCACCTGCTGCTGTAGTACCCTTGAGCAGGGTACTTGCCCTGAATTGTTCCAGTAAAAACTACCCTGCTATTGGATAAATCATTCTATGTAGCTTAACATGGTAAGTCAGTGGTGGAAATGTAAAGCACGATACTGAATAGTCTCCTGGTTCACGTAAAAATATGGAGACTTACATGAATGTTGATGGGATTTGCACCTATGATGTAAAGGAGATTTTAGCACTGAAGTACCACACACACACACACTTTCTGAACCGCTTGTCCCATACGGGGTCGCGGGGGAACCGGAGCCTAACCCGGTAACACAGGGCGTAAGGCTGGAGGGGAGGGGACACACCCAGGATGGGACGCCAGTCCGTCGCAAGGCACCCCAAGCGGGACTCGAACCCCAGACCCACTAGAGAGCAGGACCCAGTCCAACCCGCTGCACCACCGCGCCCCCCTCCCACTGAAGTACCACTGTATGCATAAATAGACATTGGTCAAAAAGTTTCTGGCAAAGTTTCTATTTAAACAGATAAAAGGGAAGTGGGTGTGGTGATGAGTTCAATCTGACATGTGCAAAAAATACACTATTTATAAATATTTAAGCTTGCTTTGAAACTGTGGCACCCTGGGGTGTGGTGGCGCAGCAGGTTGGACCGGGTCCTGCTCTCCGGTGGGTCTGGGGTTCGAGTCCCGCTTGGGGTGCCTTGTGATGGACTGGCGTCCTGTCTGGGTGTGTCTCCTCCCCCTATGCCCTATGTTGCCGGGTTAGGCTCTGGCTCCCTGTGACCCTGTATGGGACAAGCGGTTCAGAAAATGTGTGTGTGTGTGTGTGTGTGTGTGTGTGTGAAACTGTGTATATTCCCTGATGAAGTCCTCTCTCCTATAGTGCTGATAATCTTTGTGTAATTGTGGCTGTTTGCTCTGTGTCAGCATTACAGTTTTTCTTTCTTTCTTTCTTTCTCTGGCTCATCCAGTCCTCAGGTCAGAGGAGGAAGAGGATGGGGTGATCTACACAGTAGTGGTTCGACCATCCTCCGGAACTCCCATCCGTTCAGGGTGAGACTAAATCGGCGTACCACGGTTATTTCTTACCGGTACCTGTGCAGTTTGTACACACCTTAAACCAGTTCTGTTAAACTGCGGTGACACTAATGACATCACATGCTGCGTTACGTTTACATTTACCCCGTTATTCATTTAGCGGACGCTTTTATCCAAAGCGACGTACATGTCGTAGAAAATACAACGTGCGCGTTACGTTGGCAGGAAGAGACGCCTAGATGCCAACGCGTGATTCTTAAATACAGTTAGTTTGTTTCTTACCGCCATATGAATCGATGTGCATCGCATGAGTAGCTGCATAAAACTTTATCCAAGTATCCATAAATAATTCCTTGTAGTTTTTTTTAAAAATATATATAAACATTTATATATGTGTGTATATATGTGTGTGAGACCGCAACAGCTTAATCTGAAATTCAGCATCGTCCTCTATTAAAAAAATAAATAAATAAATAAATAATAAAGAGTGTAAAAGCCTTCCTGCAACCCTCTCCCTCTTTGCCCTCAGCGAACTCCGCCGCTCCATGGCTCACGCAGCCAGTGTGTCAAAGCGGGCACCGAGGAGAAGCTGGTCCTTCACCTGCTCCGCTCCTTCTCCGTCGGCGACGGCTCGTTCGTCTCCGTCTTCCTGGCCACCTATCGCTCCTTCACCACCGCCCGGAGGGTGCTGGACATCCTGACCGACAGGTTCGAGAGAGATAAGAGAAGCGAAGCCGGTCCGAAAGCATACAAACAAAGCCATTGTCCTCCGAGGACGAGGGCGGAAGCAGAAAGAGCGAGGAAGGAGGAAGAGTGCGGCAAAGAGATAGTATTGTGTTATCCCTCTTTCCCGCTTCGACCTCGCACTGTCTTGTTTAAAATAGACTTTGGAACTGCAACGCTGCATTCCCCATTGTCTCTCTCTCTTTCTGTAGACTGCAGAGCCCGCCGGGGGGAAATAAAGCCAGTCCGAACAGGACGGCCTTTAACAAGTGAGTCCCTGAGCAACGTCGAGCCCTTCGTTATTCGGCGTACAAAAGCAAAGGGCGAAGCGCGTCGCCCTCTCGGCGCGAATTTACACGTATCCCAACGCGCGCTTCGTAGGGACGAGCGGTCGAACCCCGGGCTTACGGCCGAAAAGTTACCGCTAACCTCCTCCGAGATTCGGAAGCCACGAAAACACGCTGCGTGTGTTAAAAATGATCTGTTAACGAACACTAACTGTGGTCGGTTTGTTTTACGGTATTAGTCAAGCGTGCGCTGTTAACAAATGGTTTGACATCTTGTGAATGCGCACCGCGGACGCATCCCGAACGTCATGCTGAGCGCGTACGTTCCCACCTTTCCAACTTTCCAGGGCGGTCGTGCGCGGTCTTCGCCACGTGGCTCGACGAGTACAAAGAGGACTTCTTGTCGCTTGGGGATCCCGACCCCATCCTTCGACTCGTCCCGCTCCTCCCCGCTGAACTCTCTGGTTCCGAGGTGAAGAAGAGATTGTTGAAATCGCGGAAGAACTCAGCGAAAGAACGCTGCTGTCCGACTCACCCACAGGTACGAGACCGGAGTTGTGTTGGCGCTGGCTTCATCGGCGTCACGTCCAGCTGCGCTGTGTCTTGACAGAAAAACAAATGCAAACTTAACATTTACATGTGTTAATTATGAGAAGATGAGGGTGTGATGGTGCAGTGGCGCAGTAGATTTGGTCTGTGCCTATTCTCTGGTGGGTCTGGGGTTCGAGTCCTGCTTGGGGTGCCTTGTGATGGACTGGTGTCCCATCCTTGGTATGTCCCCTCCCCCTCCAGCCTTGTGTCCTGTGTGCCGGGTTAGGCTCCGGTTCGCCGTGACCCTGCTTGGGACAAGTGGCTCCGGACATATACGCATACATACCTACGTATATCTAATTTTGCAGACACTTTTCTCCAGAGCGACATACACCTCGCAGAAAAATATGAGCGCATTACGTCAACAGAAGGAGAGACCTGGATGCGAACGTGTGATTCTAAAGCAGTTAATTTGTTACTCTCCAGCATGTGAACCAATGTACATCACACAAGTCGCTGCGTAAAGGTTCATTCGGATAACTGACAATTCCTAATCGCAATTTTTTTTTTTTTTAAACATTTGCATCACCCGAGTGGCTGCACTTACGAAGAAACATGACATGTAACCTACAGCAATAGTAATATCAATTGGATTCAGTAGCCAACCACAGATCAATATGCATAAAGAAGAGGGCTGAAAAGCAGAAGGCACATGTGACTCTACAGGAGGAAACTGCTAAATGTTCACGGTCAACTGGCTGCCCACCCAGTCATACTGACCGCTCTCTAATAATTATTACTCTTGTTATGCACGTTGATGTTAAATTGTTTTGCATACATTGCTTATATGACTGAAGATATGCTCCTTTCCCAGGAATTTACTCATTTCCAGATTTTATTATAAATAAGACTCTGCAGTACTGTATGTGTAAATTACATTTATCACTAACATAATACTGAGTATTCTTGTGTCGCAGACAGCGTGACCTCCTTGATTTCTCCAACGGCTACTCAGACGTCCAAGTTTGATGCCACCAACATTTTGGGCTTCCCGGCAGAGCTGATCGCCGAACAGCTGACTATGATAGAGACAGTGAGTGAGAAAAATACACTAATGGAATATGATCACACTCTCAGTGACTGAGAGTTCTCACATGTGCTGACGCAACAGTTCACTTTGTTTAGGGATTGCATTTCGTCTTGGAACGAGAATGTCTCAGATCTTCCTGCAGCTTCTTCCAGCTTGTTCACAGCGTCCGTCGTCCATTCAGGAACTATTTGTACGTCTGGTACCCTACCACTGCTTGGGCTCTCTGTGGTCCCAGCGGGACAAGAAGGGTCGAGAGGGTGTGTGCTGGTCGGTCAGGGCCACAGTCAAGCAGTTCAACCGCCTGGCCAATGCCGTCACAGCCTCTTGCCTGTGGGATACGAGCCTGCAGAGCCAGCAAAGGCCCGGCTGCTGGAGAAATGGATCCGTGTGGCTGAGGCGAGTGATCCTGTTGCTTGGAACGTTTTTGGATTGGAATCATACCTTAAACGTCTCTAGTCTGAGCTTCAGTCCTATGTCTTTCTTGTGCATACCGCTTTGGTTTTCCAAACTGGAGAATACTCCCTCTCAGAGCGTGGATACAACCTCTCGTATTTTATCCGTGTTTACTTAATGTCTCAAAGACAGACGGTCACGCATCCCCAGTGTGTAGTTCCAGAGTAGCCCCTTTCACGTGCTCTCGCTGAATGTCTCACTGCAGTCCTCATTGCTTTGTAGGAGTGCCATAGGAGGAAGAACTTCTCTTCTCTCTACGCTATTGTGTCTGCCTTGCAAAGCAACCCTCTTCACCGACTGAGGAAGACTTGGGTGGAGACGGACAGGTCTGTGTGTTTTGCGCGAGATGTGTATCGAGAAGACGGAATTAGTTCAGTGTTCCGTCAGATTAGAGAATACAGTTCGTTGAATACCATTGTGCAGCAGATCAGAAGGACCAGTCAGAACTGTTCCCAAATACAAAGATACCGAAAATGAGAATATGCACAAACAAGCATTTTTAAAATGGAATTTGTCAGCCGCTTCAATAGTGCATGAGCTCTTTGAAATATGCAAAAAAGCATTTTTTTCCCATTACATTTATTCATTCGCAGACACTTTCTCCAAAGCAAAGCATCTTCTTTTATGGAAATGTGGACTCGATGATGAATTCCCTTCCTTTGTATCCCACGTTGACAGGGAGGCGGTGAAGAGGTACGAAGAGCTCTCAGACATTTTTTTCTGAGAAGGACAACTATTCCCAGTGCAGGGAATTGCTCAAAGAGGTGAGTTCAGTGACAATGACATTGTACCCAGGCCTTAAAAACTGAAGGCAGCCCAGAACATAAATTCTGTTGAATCAATAGGTTGTTATTGTTCTCTCCTCCCTAAAGATACCAGCTTCTTAGTGGTTGGTTTTTTAAAATTTTTCTAGGAAAGATCATTGTCGCAAACATTATAACACTGATGTCCAGCTACAGAGATTAAAATTTGCAGTATAAATATCTGCATTATGAATGGATTAATAGATACAGTACACATTAAATATGTTGCGGGGTCTTTAATTCAGAATAATTCAGAATTCTTAGTCGACCTGGCTTAGAAAAAGATGGTCGGATAGAAACGGGGGCATTGAGACCATTAACAATTGTCTTAAATTTCCTGACCTTTAACTAGAGAACGTCCTTTACAGGGAAGATAGCTGACTGTGCAACACATTTCCTGAGGTTACAGGCCACAAGTATTCTATATTGAACTCTAGAGTACTAACTACATACTGTAGCATTCTATATTATAAATTAGAGATTTTGGACTGTAATGTTCTGAGTTATACTTTGGATTACAGCCTCTCCTTTCTCTGCTGTGTCTCTTTGTGTTATTAAAATCATTGTGAAAAGGGTGCCTTGACATCTAGGTGTTGAACTAATAAAACAACTTTGAGCAATATGAAGAAGAGTATGACGTTTAGTAATAAACCTGATGATAGTGAACAGAGCTGATCCACAGAACACATTTACATGGACAGAAATACATTTTTGTAATCGGCGATCGTAACGCACAAATGAAGTTGAATAAAAATACTCAGAATACATGGAAAATAATGACCAGTTATTTGAAAAGGTACTGGAATGTTAAATGCTCTGTGGAAAGGTTAAACTTTTCAGCTCAGTGGTTTAATGGGTGTGGTTGGTTGGGTAAAATGGTTTTCTTGCCTTTCAGCAATCCCCTGTCAATGTGGATACCAAGGTGAACAACAGGAGGAGAACTGGGGTAAGAAAATGATATTTCAACCAATGCATGATATCAGTTCAGAAATATCTGCTTCCAAGGGGATTGCTGATAACTAGATTGAAATAAGTCGTAATTTTAACTGCTTTTTTTTTCCCGCCCTTCTAAGTCTGTAACCCGGGGCACTGTACCATACCTGGGTATCTTCCTCACGGACCTCACCATGCTCGACACTGCAGTCAAGGACAACCTGGAGGTTAGTGTACCTCTGAGTGCTTTTCTTGCACTCTGAGTTACCACAGCCACTGTTGATGGAGACTGTGCCTGCAATTAAAAAAAACTTCTCTCTCTTTCAGAATGGATATATCAACTTTGACAAACGAAGACGCGTATGTATTTCCTAAAAAATACCACATAACAAGACTCGTATTGAGTTGCAGCAAAAGCCTCTTTCCTCTCAAATGCACTTGTGTAACCGTGATGCCGTCCTCTGTACTCTGCCGTGTTTTGTTCTACTACAGTTTTACTTTGCGTAGCTGCTTAGTCTGTGCAATAATGCCGCTTCCTTTTCTTCTCAGGAATTTGAAGTATTATCCCAAATAAAACATCTACAGTCCACATGTAAAAACTGCTCGTTCTTCCGCGATGAGGAATTTCTGGAGTGGTACCATAGTGTCCCAACTCTAAATGAGGAAGAGAGGTATGCAAGATAGTTTGTACAGACAGTTATGTTGTGTATTCTATATTAATACCCTCACAAAGGGATAAAGGGTTTAGACCACATCTTTATACTAGTTTAGACTACATTGTTTTTGCTTTCGCAAGAATAAAAGTGCAGAAACGTGGCACTTCTTTTTTAAAGTTAATGTCTCATTTAAGAGCATCATGAGCGTGACATTACTAGTGTCACGGAGCCAGTGTGGTCGTTTCAGTTACAGGCTGTCCAATCAGATCGAGGCAGCTACGGAACCGAACCCTGGTCGAGCCTTGAACCCCACAGTTGTCATCACACAATGCGGAGAGTAAGGTTTTTTTTTTTATTTATTCATTTTTTTCTTCATCTATACGTGGAAGTTCCCCAATTTTACAGTGCTCAGCTTTGCGTTGCCTCGAAAAAAAAAAAAAAAATGGCAAGTGGCCCAACAATATGTGATGTTGCTCGTAGTTCTGTCGCAAATGTTTCCTGTGGTTTCGAGACACTGTTGCCCTCATAGAAATTTGCATCTTTCCTCTGTCGATTTCCCTACAGTTACCCATAGCCTTCTTGTCTTCATTGTTTTCCTGTTTTGATCTTAACGGAAAAATAATCTGAAAAACATCTTCCGAACTACAAAGCGCAAGAATACATGATAGAGAATTACTTGAAAAGAATTAAAAAAAAAAGAACAGGCGGATACTGACAGCACACAGATGGGTTTCCTGTACGAGCCTCGGTGTCTTTCTGTCTGGGTAACGCCAGCGTGCAATATGCTCAGCGAGGGACCAGGGCCGCGCGTGTGCGAGAGGGCGAGCCAAGCAGCATGTTTAACAAACAAAGCAGGCAGCCCTGGCGTGAGTGTGGCAAGATGGAGCGCCACAGATAGCACACGCGCTCGTAGCGCACGCGCAGCTGAACACACATAGATAAAGCGCGCGAGCAGACATATGTGTGCTTCTCGCGCTCGGATCGCGGAGGCATTGAGTAAAACTGTACAGTACGGATATGCAGGTGCGGTGCTCATGTCGTGCTCTTTAGAAGGGGCTTTCCCTAGTTATGTAAGATGTGCCTTGCTTGTGTGTGTGTGTGTGTGTGTGTGTGTGTGTGGGATCGTCAATTTAGATCAGCCAACCACCTCCGTTACACTGGGTCATTTAAGGTTTCTACAGTAAATGTCAAAAGGGTTCAAACTGAATCAAAACCTGAACATATTCTGTTCTCCCAGGGTTTGATTTTAGGGCTTTATATAGATAATCTAGTCACTGGTCAGCAACTTTGGTCACTAATATTCTTGAATATCACTGACTAACACTCAGTTATGACGGTATTTAAAAAAAAAAAAAAGATTTTCAGTTGTACGTTTTGTTGATGCGGAACTTTTCACCGCCGCTTTGTTTTGCTTACAAATAAAGTGTAATGTTGATAGGAATGTGTTCTGGTGTAAGCCACGGTAAGTCAAAGAAGAACTTGTGTAAGTCTAAGAATAAAAAAGCTCTAAGCTGTTGCCTGAATCTCTTAATTCCCTGTTCTTTTCAGTATTTTGTCTTCAGTGGCTAGTTCAGCTCTTGAGAACGAAAGCGTCTTTGATTTCCCCTCACCTATGAACCACCTACTGTCTAAACTTGCAAAAGTAGGTACATTTCAGTGCTTTTTTTATTGCTATTCTAAATACAGTGGTCCGTTAACAAATATTTCATATTGATGAAAGTATAAAGCTCTTCCTTGGTTACTGCAGACATCTGCCTAATTAATTTTTGTAAAAACTGTTATTATTGAAGATACTAACAATTGTAATTACTGCTAATATTTCAGCACATGAAATCACCTTCGGTCTCCTGTCTGGATGTTGACACCTCGCCCCCGCCTGCCGACCCCAGTCCTGCCTCGCTAACCCCGGCCAGCGACACCGTCAAATCGCACCGACGCTCCGTCTCCTGCGGTAACACTCCCACCAGTAAAAGCCAGGAAGCCGGGCCAGATATGCGGATCATCAGGATACGGATGGATTTACAAGATGGAAATTTGTATCGCAGTATACTGGTACTGACTCAAATTAACAGAAATCATTGACAAATAAAGAGTACAAAGTATTAACAAAAAAGCGTGTTGAACACATTACAGATTATGGTCAGAGTAATTAAATTCTGAAATGTGAGCCACGCCTGTACTTTTAGTGTAGCCTTATCCGACTCAAACAGGCTCTGAGGTGTTTGGATCAGTGGAAACGTCAAAAACCTGGAGGTGAAACAAACTGCCCACTCAATAGAAGTGCATCATAAAGTATGAAATGGTTTATTGATAAGTCATACCACTGCGTAGCTAAAACAAAAGGGAACGAAAAGGTTGTTCGTTATTGCAAGTTTCTATATGTCTGCCGCTAGCATTACTACAGGCTAGATTCATGGCTTTTTCTTCGCTTGTTCATATCCCAGAGCAAAAGTTCCCTCCTAGGAAACTAGTTTTTCAAAGCTGCATTTTATACTTTAAGCCCGTCTCATTGCAGTTATGTATCTGCTCACTTCGTGCTGCATCTTTGTCGAGAAGACAAAGCAGTATTGCTTTAAATTTCCGAAATTATTCTGAATTAGCCGATAATTTCTCGCTGCAGATGTTGAGCTACCTTGTCCTTGATAATTTCTCCAGCAAGCAGCCCACACAGTATGTAGCACACGGACTAACTCATGTGACGCAGAACGTTGGATAATTGAGACCAAGTTGCAATGATGGTATTGAGAGAACGACAGAGCCAGCGTGTGCTGAGAAATGAATGTAGCCTATTGTTAAAATAACAGCAAAACAGAATGTCCATGTGTGATTTAAATAAAATCCAAACTTTTAACTCCCACACAATTGCTGTTTGTGTTCGCAGGTGACGAGCAATGACAAGACCCCGTCTGTGATCAGCCACGCGCTAGAGAAGCACAATCAGGACCCAAAGGAGGCGCCCAGATGCGAGCTCATCCAGCTGCTGCCCGGCGGAAAAGGTACGGCTACGGCAGTCTTTCTCGTTTTGGAACGCAGAGCCGAAAATGGGTCTCTTACAGGTAAAAGGTGGTGCAGAATCACGGAGAAGTCTGCTCAAGATGTACACCAAATATCCAAATGATATCAAAGAAAGTGATATCGAGCGCTTTCGTGCCATTCCCTGCTATATAATTCTGTAAAATTGTACTTCTGTGATTTCTTCAGATGAAAGAGCTCATTAACAGGAGAAATAAGAAAAATAGCGTAGATAAAGCATGGCACAGTCGGTCCGCTTCAAATGCCTAAATTTATAATAGGGAATAAATCGTTTTCCTGATAACAGTATTTCAGGTTAATATACACTGTAATTTGTGCGCTAGCGAAGGGAACTTTTCAACTCCAGCAGCTGTTCACAGACTATGACACATAATGAAATAGGTCTTTCTTCCCGTCAGAACTGAAAATACCCGCTGCGGGAAACGTCTTCTACGCTATGAGCTCATCCAGCGTCGACTTCCTGTTGAGAAGGCAGGGGACGAGCACACCCGCCGGCCCGCACGCGGTCGGCACGGAGACCAGCGCCACCTTCCCGAGAATCAAAGCGAAGGGGCGGAGTCTCGTCAAGACTCTGTTTTGACTTGCCTTCCTCACCTAGGGCGTTCAGGCCATCTGGAATCGCAGCTAGTAGACTCACTCCAGGAATGTAACCAGCAAGTAGTGAACGTGGCTACTTACGGTGCGAGTGGGTGGTTTTGCCGTGGATTAGTTTAAAAAAAAAAAACGTCTCCGGTCCTCCCGTCAAGTATGATTCTTGTGGCCGGGAAGCTGTTTCAAATCAAAGGCTTCACGAATGGCCCAATATGACACTATCGAGGACGCTGGTTTCCCGTTATATGTTCAGCACATTAAGTGACCTTAATGACTTACGTGAGACTATAACCCCAGCGGTGGGAAACAATTCTCATGTACAGCCGTGGCCTCAGTTTACATACTATGCAAGTGTAAACCCAGAAAGGAATGAGTGAAACACCACAAAAACACCACGCCCTATATGAAGCTGTACCTTACTAAAGGAATTCTCTGTCTACCTCATAGGGGAACTTTCATAATCGCTCCAAGTTTATTTTTAGTCATAAATTTTAGGCTCATTCACCAGACCCTTGGATCAGGTTTCATGTTCCACATCTCAGGCAGATATTAGCGTTTCACACTTGAAAAAAAGACCTTCAGAGGTAAATGTAGATGTCGCGATGTTTCGTAGGCAACTGTTTTTTTTGGTATCGGCTTTGCGATTAAAAAATCTGCTATGAGTGTATTAAATTGGGTGCCTGCTGGCCGGTTTTCCAGCAGCAGCAGCAGCAGCAGCAGCAGCAGCATCGCTTTTGGGTGGAAAGTGTTCATTAGTGGCTGTTGCACAGTTTCACTGGTATGATGAGGTGACAGAGAATGACAGCAAGAGAACTGACATTCACAGCTCTGCAAGCCTGGCACAGGCTGACAATGAGTGAAGTTCTTGTTAAAAGAAAAAAGAAGAAAAAAAAAAAAAAAAGCATATTCCAAGAAATAAAATGTACACTTTATTTTTGGTACTTTGCAATACACTATTATTTTTACAGAAATTTTCACGTCTATCTGAGTATTTATCTGAATATAATGAATGTTTATTAGGATTTGTTGATGCTAAAATTTGTTTACATTCCCATCAAAGTTTCCAAACAGATTTTTAGGCATCTTGGAGATACTGTCCGCTGTAACATATGAGGTTATCTGCAAGGGGTATGTTTGTCAAGAAACCTTTGGTATTTATAGTTTTAGGGACGAAATGGAATAACGTGCATTGGAACCAAAAGGACCAAGAGTACTCACTAATGAGAAGGTCAATATTGTCCATTGTATTTGCGCAGTGTCATAATGCTTTTTGTGGGACATTAAAATGTGGGCTAAGCTAACAAAACGGATACAAGATGCAAAATTTCAATTACGCAACATTTTTCCAGTGCTTTCAGGTGATCTTTGTTTTGTCATCTCTCATTCATTAACTCCAAGTAAAATTCACACAGCACCATGCTTCATATTAAAATGTATAGGGTCTGTATAACAAAAAGGTTATTTTAACTGCCTGTATTTACTGACATACTGCACTGTATTTAGTTAATGTGGTCTATGAAAATGTATTCGCCGGTAGTGTAGGGGTTAGAGCTCATGCCTTTGGGCCCAGAGATTGCAAATTTGAATCTCTCTCCAGCTGTAGTACCCTTGAGCAAGGTGTTTACCCTAAATTGCTTCAGTAAAAGAAGAAAAAATAGCGGCCTGTATAAATGGGTAAATAGTTTTAAGTTTCTCTGAAGAAAAGTGCCAAACTAATGCAAATGTAGTAAGAATTACAGTATATGCTCACGTTAGAATCAGTGCTCTATGTCCCAAACGTGAATAAATATGGACAGTTACAACACTTCTGATGACCCTTTACACCATCCATGACTCTACAGTTCACCCAGAACAGCTGTGCTACTCCTTTTATATTTATCAAACCTCAAGAAATACTTTTTCTAATAGGCCGATGCTTGACTGAAACACTGTGAAAGAGGAGCTCCTCTTCTTGATCGAACAGAAAAACACTACTGCTCAAATTGGAGTTTAAGGGTCAGCTGTTCGCACCGAGCTCTCGAGAACATTGCGGTGGAGAGTAGAGCTGCAACGTGAGCCGGCTCTTGCTAATGAAGTAACTCGATGAGTGCGACCGAGGTAAAATCGGCATGTGTCGAACGTGGCTGTCGGACCACCTGTTGTGAGCTCCGATCCCACCCGGTGCCGCGCTGATGAAGTCCGTACGCTTAGGCAGCCGCGGTGTGCGGATTTGAGGCCCGGCCCTGGTGTTACAGTTCGGCTCATTTTCCGAGCGGGAGGTGTAATATGCTACGGTAAACTGTACCCGTGGCAAATACGCACCGATAAACATAATGTACAGTGTGGTAGATGATACGGATTGCTAGAATTCTTGGTCTAACTGTACTTCACATCTGAGAAACCCAGAGCGTTCGGCACTTGGACAGTTAGCCAACATCCCTCTGATGGTTGTGTAGAAACCAGAGCGGGGACACCCTCCGGTGGCAACATGGTCTGAGATTATTGAGTTTTACTTCTTTTGCTGTTTTTCTTTATTAGGAATCTCCTAAAACTTGTTTGCCTTTGCTTAATGCCATGAAAATATGCTCAAGATTGCGCATATTGCCTGGCAAACCCTAGCCATGCCGTTTATGGATTCCGCTGGCTGTGTTTGTACCATGTCTTTGTAGACACTTCTGCACTACCTGTTAGATATGTTGAGTAATAAATAACCTTTTTCATATTTCTGCATTGCATTTTGACTTTGTGTATTTAAAAATACATTACAGTGTCAGGTTATATGTGCATAATATGTTGGCCTGATTTGTTTCACTACAAAATCCTGATGTGCTTCATCACAGTGAATTATCTAAGGAGATATGTACTTGGATGCATGAAATAGTCAAGTGAGAGTTTAAAAGATTTCAAGTACTAAGAGGAAGAAGACCTGTATTACATAAATACTGATGAGCTACCCTGTGATGGATTGCAGTCCCCTCCATAGTGTATCCTTTTTAGCCTTGTACCTCATGCTTCTGGGACAGACTCCAGACCACTGCAACCCTGACTTGGATAAGCGGATAAGGAAAGTGAGTGAGTGAACGACTACTGTCGAACTAGAGATTTTTTCAGTCTCTGTACATTTCACTGTGTGGGTTTCCTCCAGGTGCTCCTGTTTCCTCCCACAGTCTAAAGTCATGCAGCTCAGGTGAATTAGTGACTCTGAATAGTGTGTGTATGTGTGAGTGACTGTGTGTGTGGCTACCCTGCAATGGACTGGCGTCCCACCCAGGGTGTACCCCCCCTCGGCCTTGCACCCAATGTTTTCCGAATCACCTGGGTCATGCTCAGAACATTAACATTGTTATTGAAATTGGACTGATGGATGATTTTCAGTGTACATCATCAGTTACAATATTATGATCATTGCAAGCAGTTAAAAATAAGAAAACTATATATGTGTTTTCCACTTAGTGTTTTGTACATCATATATTTTCTATATTCTAATCCTACAGGGTAGTTAACGTCCTGAATAATAATGTTGCATTGATTTTTTTTGTATTTTTCTCACCACAGCTGTGCAATGATAAAGTGTGCTTATTATTTTGCCAAAGCTGACATCACCTTGGGGGGGGGGGGGGGTGAGTTAGACTCAGAACAAACTTGTTTACATACAGTATAATCAGTAGGGTGTATATTTAATTCTAAAGAGATGTCGAGAAAGAATTCTTATAGCATATGCAGTACAACACACTACACAAACATTGCTTTGCAAGTGACAGTTCTTATCTCACAAAATCAACCAGGCAACAAGGGTTGTTTGGAGTCCAAAAAAAAACATTATTGCAAGTGTAGCCATTATGAAACCATGCAGTTAATAAAAACCGGATAAAATACGCATAAAGGTCACTGAATGACATGGAATGAAAATACAGTGACTAAGTCATTCTATTTTCTGGACATAGTCTTACTTGAAACTGGTTAAACGAACTAGTGTGACAAAATTCCATCCACTGTATGGATGGGTTGCCATTTGAAACAAAATTCAGCGTTTCAAACACGTCTGCTCATATCTTATAAATAACCAGCATTTTTGTAGGCCAAAGAAAGCCTTCATTTGGAGGAAGTACTTCACAATATGTATGTAAGCCACATAATGTCACCTTACCGGGGGGGCGGGTCAGCCTTTCTGGAATTTTCTATGTGTAAGTAACGAAAAGCTCCGGTGCAGCACTGCGGTCAGTTTTCACAGCACTGCAACAGCTGACGTGAATGACACGGCAGTGCAAGCGGGACACTTTCACAGCAGGTGGGGATTTAGCAAGAATGAAAATCTGTGAAAATCTTTCAGTTCTTTTGGCCTTCTCTCTGAACAGACCTGCTTATATTTTTCATGCACACATTTAAATGAGCTCAGTTAAAAAGGTGAGTTTTGCTTTATTATTGATAAAATGTGATTACTTTTCACCATTCACTCCTAACCGCTACAAATTATTATTATTATTATTATTATGTAGTGGAGACCTTTGTCCCCCAAGACAAACTGCAGAGTTGGGTTAGTTTCTGCAAGGTTTAATAAGATAACAATGAGATGATGATAATCCAGGATGAAACGTGTATTTTCTTGTAGCAATTCCTACCCAATCAGAACTGGACTAGAACAATAATTTAATAAAAGAAAGTTAAACAGGACAAGAACAACATTTTAAAATAGTGAAGTCGGGACACAGAAGTAAGGGTTATGAACACGGTGAGATACTAAAAAAGAAATGGGGGGGGGAAAAAAAAAAAAAGCAACAGAACAGTTCCAAGATGCCATGTGAACAGATGAATATTTAAAAGCCGGTAAAAAAAAATCCAGTAGACCGCCAGCACACCTGACATTGCGTGGAAGCTCATTCAACCGTTGCTCGGCGTTAACAGCGTTATACAGCTCAGTGGACAAAGTTAATCTCTTACCTCATTAAAACGTACTGTTGTTTTAATGAAAAACCTCATCCGATACTATTTACATCTCATTTACTGAAGTTTCCATAACCTTTCCATACATTTGTTGTCAATGTAATAAAATGAGAACAGTGGAGACCACAATGTGAAAAGCCATGGTTAAATATTTTTAAATTTCAGCACCTTGAAAATGAACAATACAGTACACAAAACAATTTATAAGGTTTTAAATGACAGTTAGCACCTCACCTCCATTTTGCCATATCCATAATGAGCACAGTATTTTTTACCCCAGTACCATTTAGCTAAACCCAGATATCTGTACACAATGCACACATTAGCATCTGAAACAAAGTACTGCAACCTTTCAATTTAAATTTGTGTTTATCCTTGGGTTGTATTAGACAACGCTGGAAACATCTGTACACCACTCACAGAGTGCACAGTCATGAAAAACTAATTTTAACCCCGAATATATCTTACAAACTATGAACACGTGTGATGGTCATCTTTGATAATGACATCTGAAAAGTTAGTATATCATTAGAAGGATAACACGTGTGTGGATATTTATGCAGAATTAGTGTGCTGCTGTTTTCCCTCTTACAAAAGAGCTGTTATTAGTATATGAAAAGGGTGGGAATAAAGTTAGTAAGGAAATCTATTTAATTACCAAACATTATTTTGACTTGGCTCCTCTCACCGTGCAAATGCTTTACATGAAGTTCCTTGGATTTCCTGTATTGAAAAATGTTTTTTTTTTTTTTTTTTTTTTTTAAAAAAAAAAAAAAAAAAAAATCACAACACGTTAAAAATGTGATCTACGGGTTCGTTTCTTTACATACACCTTACAACATATACAAATATACTTTACATCCCAGAGGAGGAAATGTCCGTAACTTTATGTTTATGTTAGTCATTTTAAAAACTCCAAGATTAAAAAAACTGCTGGAACTAAGAACTGATTGTAGTCTGTTCCCCAGATGCTATTTCTAATAAATTGCTAGGTCCCACATTCAAGGGCTATCAATGAAAATATTTTATCTTAACTATCATAAATGCTTAACACTTGTATTTAAATATGATAAAAATATGACTCTCAACACGTCAATTGATGCAGGTCTTACCCTCCCGCCTCGTCACCCCTCACAGGGGTAGTATTCCACCACTGCGGTCCTGTAGGCCTTCCACACAGCGCTGTTACTGTGACACACAGTGCCACCCCCCCGCTTCTCCTCCGCCTCATTCCGGTTAATGTCGCCCACACATATCCAGCTCCCACTTGCATCCTCTGTGCCAACAGCCCACTTCGAGTGGTCTTTGGTGGTGCTGAATTCGTCAGCTGATCCGAGGGAGATGGTCTTCACGTTGAGGACCTCCCAGTTCTGGGAGCAGTCTGAGGGCAGGACTCCAGCGGACTCGTGCCAGAACTGAACCAACAGATCGGACTGCAGAGCTGGGGCCACCCAGGAGTGGTAGAGGTCTGGAAAGAGGGGAGAAGTATCTGGAGTCAATGTGGATCAGTGAAGAGCCATTGAAAAAAAAAAAAAACATGTCGACAAACTTATGAAAATACATTTTTTCAGCACCTGCTTTTGTTACGACCAATTTTATGAGACTACGATTTTCTGAAGATTTTTTGTTTTTTTTTTTCCTATTGCATTTTCTAAAATTTATGTTGGAAAAGACTGAAACTTAGCAGAGAGAATGTGACCTGTATTAACCTGCTGAGAGAACAGATGCGAGTAAAAAGCATCGATATAAATTTGGGCTGTAGGACTGAACACTATTCAGCTCACCGCCCCAGTGTTTGTACCTCATCTACCATACGGTGTTCTCCGTTTGAGCCATTAACAAGATGATGAACGTTGCATGTGTTTATGGGATATATCGAGCAACGATCAGCACTAAAAAGAGGCTGTGAAGATATTTTTCAGAGATTTTCAAATTTTAATCTATCTTGAAGTCAATAAAATGATTACAATAAAAGTCTTGCCAAGGTTTTTAATTAAAGCTATATCTGACATTTTTTTTTTCCAGAATGGAACCCATGAATAAACTAAAGCATGTCTGTATAATTAAGCTTTTATTAACTGTGAGGTAGGAGTCAAAAGCGAATGGAATTATGCACGCTATGAACAGACGTCTTTTCCCATTTGTGTTTGCAGCTTGAGGAGTCACTGTACTACTTACAGCAAAAAGACAAATTACCATCAGCTGCAAACACTTCCAAGGTTGCATGCTTTCATTTCTGGTGAAAAAAATTAAACACTGCCATTGATCTATGCCCAAACCCTCAAATAACTGAACAACTGCCTTCAGAAAAAGTACAGAATGTCTGAAAATCCGCGGCCTTCTTTTTTTACGTTTAATCAGCTTTCTTTTTTTCGGCTGTGATTATTTCCACTTCAAAACTGTATATTTCGAAACGAACTTTGCGCCATGAGAGGATCGCACGTACATCGTAGCACTCACCGTTCTCGAAAGACGAGCCCTTCGCAAAGCTGACGAAGGCGGTACCCGCCAAGGAGGCGAGCTCCACGCTGCGATTGGATGGAACCAGAGAGAGGGGGTCGGAGAGAGGCAGGCTCGCATTTGACCCCTCGCTCCAGCTCTTCCCACAGAGAGCAGCAAGTGAAGGCAGGGAAGAGGCCATAGAATCTGGCACGCTGCAGTCGTAGATGAGCGGCTCATTGATGCTCAGCTGCTCACCTGTAACACACACATCAAGGGAACCGCATTAACACAAAGCACCGCAGAACTCACTTCATGTTCACACACCTTATGAGTACGTATACGGCAGTAAGTGATCAAACACTGGTTCGGCAGTTGAACGTGCGCATGCTCTCCCAGACTCTGGAGCGGTAAACAAGTGTGTAAATGAGCTGATAAAGCAGCCCACATGATTCACTAGCGTGGTACCCAAAACAGTCTCTTACCTCTTACAAGTCACTGGTTTGATCGTTTCAGAGCATCACACAGAGAACGTACCCTTGGGTTCAGTTACTGAGGAATTATCATACCATTTACATTAAGCATCTGCCTCATATAACACAAACACACTCTGAGACATCACTGCACACTTACAATAGAAAAAGCAGTTATTGAAAGGGGTCTTTTGATGGTTACTATGGCAATGGAGCCAGTTATGTAGGCTGCTGCTAATGTTAAAGAGACAGTATACAAAAAATAATTACAGACAGTAAAAGTCTTATTAACATAAAATCACAATATTTATTATTATTCATCCATTTCAGAAGAACAATAAAGGAACGTACACAATGAGGAAGACAGATACAGCTCATTAGACATTTTTAATGTCATCTTTATACCCCTATTAATGTCGAGGTACATCCTTACCAATGGTTTGGAATCTCTCCAGCGGGTAAGTGACACAGAGAAAGTTTTGTCCATTTTTCTCCCCGGTGCTGGGATACGCAAATTCGCCTTCGTCCTTAGGAGGTGGAAAATGAGGTGTACTGTGGACCAACCAGAAACCCTGAGTCTTATCCAACAAAACAACACCTATGGAATGCACAAGAGAAAGAGATGGTGAACTGTTACATATATTTCATATGTAAACACATTTAAAATTTCAGAATGAATGTAAAACCATTTATCTTTTATGACACTGATTCCACTGGTATTTTTAACTGTCTATTAATGAAATATTTCTATTGCAGGTTTAAAATGTCAATAACAAATTTCCACCACAAGGTGTAGCTATTGAGCATTTTGGCTATTCAAGGTCTAGTAAATTTACAGGGTAAAACTAAACGTAATTGTTTTTTTTTGAAAAGATACAATATAGAGTATTACTATCAACAGATGGTGGACTACCAAATTACAAGATGCATAGAAAAACAAATATTTCTGTTTGCCAATTAAGAGATACATCTAAATGGGAGCAGCCTGTAGCAGAAAGGCTAGAGCTGCTGCTGCTGCAGCTGAAGGTCACAGGTTTGAACCCCACCTCCAGCTGTAGGACCATTGAGCATGGTAATTATCTTTAATTGCTTAAGTGTACAACTGGGTAAGTAATAAGTGCAAATAAACAAAAGCATACATCTGGAGTATGAAAGAGTAAGAGATACCCTTGAGAGAAAGGGAAGGCTCCATCATACCTTTGGTGTGACCTTTTTCATGCTGCACAGCAAAACCTGAACCCTCCTCCTTAGGCTTCTGGTCATTGTAAAGGATATATGCAATCTCATCAGCCTAACAATGAAAAACACGCACATTTATAAGCTGAAATTTAGCTAATTAATTACAAACAATTCAAAACGCACACTTTTGCCTAAGAAGTTATTAAACAGCCTTTCAACGTTTTCATGAAGTGTGTTTTTGGTTACGGCAGTATTTTAGCAGTAAGCAAGAACACACTTCTGAAATGGCAATTTCCAGTCTGGTTTACCCCAAAAAAAAAAACACTATAATTCAGAGATAAAGAATGTCATTTTTAGGCATGTATCGCATAACACTTAAAATGAACTAACAGGAAATGACAATACAAGAAATTTAAAATTTGTTTAGGATTTAAGAGTGTGGTGGATTTTGTAAAACAGAGTCCATATCCACATGTCTGGTAAGAAGCATAAGACACAGCAATTTCACCAACTATTCTTACTCAGCATACTGCAGTATAAAACCAAAACCACACAATTTCACAGTTCCTTTTTCAAAAGGTCTTTTTCCCTATTTCATTCAAAGCCCCAAATATGCAGAAACAAATACTATTTGGGGAAAAAAACAGGTAAATGAAAATCATAATGCTGAAACATGAACTGCTTTTGTGAACTAATTGTCCATAACTACAAAAAAATCTTGTAAACAATTTCTTCTATTGAATTTAGTCTAACTTAATGTATAAATAAAAATGATGGCAGTAGGAAGCAGTTTTTTGTGATTGAATCCTCTTTTTTCTAGACAAATACAAAAATGTACTACACTTACAGAAGTTACAAAGGGCAGAACAGTGAATAGAGCAGCTGCCTTTAGACCCAAATGTTGCAGGTTCAAATCCCCCCTCCAGCTATAGTACCCCTGAGCTAGGTACTTACCCTAAATTGCTCTAGTAAAGTTACCCAGCAGCATAAATGGGTAATTCATTCTAAGTAGCTTTATATGCTGAGTCACTTTGGAGAAAAGTGAAAAAATCTCAGTAATTCACAATGCAGATGTATAACTTTGTTTTCTTGCACTTATTGAGCTAATGCTTTTCTCCTAAGTGACTTACAATGTTATGCTCCACAATTACCTACCCAGTGAGTGACACAGTTGGACAATTTTTACTGCACCAATTTAAGACAGTGACCTTGCTCCATGGGGAATGAATAAATGTACTGTCAATGTAAAGCAGCGTGTCCGATGGGACATGGAGCAGCAGTCCCACCTCCCGCTGCTGGTACAGCTGCCCCACAGTCCGGCCCAGAGCTCCCGCGCTGTCGTTGACCTCCACGGCCCCCGGCGCCCACCCCTCGCTCCCGGGGCCCATCAGCAGGTACTGGAGCCCATCGCCGCGGAGCTGGTGAGCGAGGCGGGGCAGTTTGTACAGGTGGAACCTGCGGCACAGCGAAACAGCACGTGACATTCTTGCCCGGAGCTGCAGCGAAGCATCGGTGACGCAGGGGCCCCGCGTGGCCCCGGCAGCAGCCAAGAGCAAGGCACCGAGTCACTTCCATGGCATGGCATGTGACAGCAGATCGCACGAGCGACACAGTGGCGTTGAGCGGAAACAGAAACGCTGAGGGCAGCGGAAAAGAAAGGCACAGATTCTGAGTGCAAGAGCCTGACCAGTCGGTGGGGTCCCCGTGGTCGCTGTAGCAGGAGATGCCGGGCAAGGCGGCGGACCCTCCAGGTGGAGCACGCAGGACTCCCAGCAGCAGGAGCACAAGGGCAAGGGGGGTCATGAACCACAGCATGGCCTGATGGCAGAAAAAGTGAAATCGAACAGAGTTGGAGTACATATATATATATATATATAATCAACAATTCTTTCACATAGAGTAAGTGACACGCAGGTGCGGTGTAGTTCAAGTACTGACTGACTGAGGTACGAGCCCAAGCTCAGCTGCAGCAGCTCTGCGGCGGTTTTGCAGCGCGAAACTTTTCTCTTTACGCTTCTTAGGGAATCATCATATGCGTCGACAACAACGTCTAACTGCGCAGCCGGGCTGCGTGTCACTTACCGGCGTATAAAATATCTGATTTGTCGTGCGGGCTGTGAAGGATCGCGCTACGCGTGCGTTCGCGTCTCCGTCCGCCGAGCTCACCGTCTAAGCGTCGTCTTTGGCTCGAGAGCGAGCGCGTGCCCCCGGCGGAACCTCCCCGCGCGCAGCCGGAACGCAGCGCGTCGCTTAGCGGTGGGGAGGAGCCTGGAGCCTCACACCAGGTTCTCGGGGACACCGCGAAGCGCTTCGTGTCTGTCCTCCTTCGCTAGCTCGAAACTAGTCTCCATTTGATTTCACAAGTGTCCTTCAGCCACCCACAACTAGTGCTCCATTAGGCGTTTCTTTATCGCTAACTACATTCCCGTTGCTACAAGTTCTTGAAGTTGAACAACCCAAAATGATGGTGCAACGGGACCCATGATTTCAGCAACACGATGATCACATGTGTTAGGCCGAGTACAGGTGAAAATGTTTGTGTTTCACTCATTACACACCACCATGCTTATAAAGGCTTATGTGTACATTTACATTTTTAGCAGACACTTTTCTCCGAAGCAACTTCCAATAAGCTCTATATAGTGTCATCAACCCACACACCTTATTCACTGTAGTGACTTACACTGCTAGATCCTCTACTTACACTGGGTCACTCATCCATACATCGGTGGATCACACTCTCTCTGTCCATCACACACTATAGGGAACCTGAACAGCATGTCTCTGGACTGTGGGAGGAAACCAGAGCACCCAGAGGAAACCCACAAACACAGGAAGAACATGCAAACTCCACACAAACTTAGCAGGGATCGAACCCACATCCTTTTGTATCACCCAGATGCTGTGAGGCAGCAGCACTACTCACTGTGCCACTGTGCTACCATACACCCTGAAGACAGATAAAACTGGCTTTCCTGGTTTAAATGTAGCTGTAGTTTGGCAAACTTGGTGATAAACTGGCAGGGGGTGCAGTCAGTGCCTGCTGTGTGGCGGCTCTGGGGTTCGAGTCTTGCTTGGGGTGCCTTGCGATGACTTGGCATCCCGTCCTGGGTATGTCCCCTTTAGCCTTGCACCCTGTGTTGCCGAGCTAGGCCACGGTTTGCCACGACCATGCTTGGGATAAGCAGTTGTAGACATTGCGCGCGCGCGCGCGTGTGTGTGTGTGTGTGTGTGTGTGTGTGTGTGTGTGTGTGTGTGTGTATCAACCATCCATCCATCTTCCATCGTGGCGGCAGCAGGGCGAGCAGAGAGGCCCAGCCGTCCCTGTCCCACGCAACTTCCTCCAGCTCAGCCTGGGGGATCCCCAGCCGTTCCCAGGCCAAATGTGAGATATAATCCCTCCAGCGGGTCCTGGGCTGACCTCGGGGCCTCGTCCCAGTTGGCCGTGCCTGGTGTACCTCCGAAGGGATGCGCCCAGGGACATCCTTATCAGATGCCCGAACCACCTCAACTGGCTCCTCTCAATGTGGAGGAATAGCGGCTCTACTCTGAGTTTCTCCTGGATGTCCGAACTCCTCACCCTGTCACGGAGAGTGAGTCCCAACACCCTGTGAAGAAAACTCATTTCAGCCGCCTGTATCCACGATCTTATTCTTTCAGGTTCAGGACCAAAGGTGAGAGTAGGGATGTAGATCGACCGGTAATGGAGAGCTTCGCCTTATGGCTCAGCTGCCCCTTCACCACGAGAGTCCGGTACAGCGACCGCATTACTGCTGCCGCTGCTCCCAGTCTGCGGCTGATCTCACGCTCCCTACTCCCCCCCACTCGTGAACAAGACCCCAAGATACTTGAACTCCTCCACCTGGGGCAAATTCTCTCCCCTTACCTGTGTCTCAGTCTTCTGGAAAAAACTTGTAGATGTGTTAACAGGTAGTGTGGTAGAGAACAGCTCACACAAAGATTGGAGGGGTTGCTTTGTAACTTGGCGGTCAGATGGGTTCAAAGCCCGTTCTTGTTATAATACACTTGAACAAGGTACTTAACCCTGAACTGATAGAATAAAAGTATTCAACTGTTTATATGGGTAAATCATTGTTAAGTTGCTTATCTGACATTGCAAGTAACCTTGGACAAAGGCCAGAGGAAAATAACAGTTGATGTTAGTCCTTACTGTTCCTTTCCCATGGACTGCATCCTCTCTGCCAATTTTTTTATACATTAATTAAATATCTTTCATTCCCTGCTTTTTCCTTATTCTTTATGCTTTTTCCTTTTTACTTTTTTGTTCTTTATTGTTGACCATAAGCACTTTTTTGTGTCCTTCTGTTCCAATTCTCACTTCTGCAGTTCCTATACAGCTGTCATGAATCTGTGTCTTAATTTACAGTAACGTAAAATTAACTTTGCACTAAATTGATTAAATCATTATGTTTCGAACACAGTGAACATATCCACTGTCCCTTGTACTTTGGGTTGCTTAATATTTTGTGTTTTTGAACAGCATATGGATGTATAGCATATGGATTAATAATGTTGCTTGTTCTTTGAAGAAGCAGGTAGGAAGGTTCACTTTGAAGTTATGCTTTTCTCTGTTTTTGGGTGGCTTCTGTTTCTTTCTGACTGTGTGCTGTATATCCAGAGTCATACGAATTCAGGTGAGCCATCATGCAGGTCGATCACAGCAAAAAATCTATGAATAAGCTTCGGGAGACTCACCAAAAGAGGGACATTGAACCAACAGCTCCATAATATTCAGTGCATGTGTTTGCAACCCCTCTACATTTATTTACTTAGCAGATCTTTTTCTCCAAAGCAACTTCCAATGAACTCTATGTAGTGTCATCAGCCCACACACCTTATTCACCAAGGTGACTTACACTGGGTCACTCATCCATACATCAGTGAAACACACTCTCTGTGTCACTCACACATTACGGGTGAACCTGAACAGCATGCCTTTGGACTGTGGGAGGAAACCAGAGCACCTAGAGGAAACCCACACAGACAATGTACAAATTCCACACAGACTGAATGGGGATTGAACCGATGTCCTCTCACCCCACCCAGGCACTATGAGACAGCAGCCCTACTTGCTGTGCCAGCACATCACCAGCTCACTCCAGCCTGATCACTACTCATTTCACCCAGTGTTCTTACTGTTATCAATATTTTCATGATGTGAGACTGACGTCTGTAGGCTTGAAGACTTCCTGTGTTCACTGCAGCCAGATTGTTTCAACCATTTTTATTAATCATTGCTTATCTTCATAATCAGGCTCTTCACAATAAAAGGGTGACTGGTAGAGGACTTCCATGAGAACAGTCTAAATATCAGAGGTGACACTGCAAAGATTCTTAGCACCAGATTTATCTGAGGTAGTGCCTATGGGTCAACAGAAGTCAGGTTATTAAAAGCCAGTCCACCATAAAAGTATTTAATAAAATTAAAGTGTTAAAATTGTTGGGAGTCAAGTTTTACATGTACTAAGGAAAGTGGAAAATTTCCCCTTTTATCAACCATTAAGATCCATTAATTTTTGTGAATGTTCCGATACCATTTGACAGTTGGTATTGCTTTAAGAAGAATCTATATCAAAAATATTAATATAGTTCATGATGTTGCTATTTTCAGTGTTTTACTTTGTGCGGCACTGGGCTGGTTTAAGGTGTGGCACACAATAACGTTTCCAGCACAGCTCTTTCATATTATGGTCTTAAGACTGTGAGCAGCATTGCAAATATTTCCTCCATGTGACATCATGATATGTCAGCATTGTCCTAGGAAATGGTGACATACTGGCCAATGTTGTTTGAAAGAAGATGGTTTAACATGTAGAATACTGAAGTCTAATTTCTTACAGCGCTCGTGATCAGTGTTCAACAATGATTTGGTTACTTCTGATAAACTGTCAAAAAACTCAATTTAAACTGTGTGGCTAATATTCCCATTTTGTCAGTGAGAAGTGTATGCTGTACAATGAGATCTCGGTTACACAGTCACTTTGATTCTTCTTTGTTTATATGTTTCTTGAAGCAAAGTGATAGAACTGATGAAATGTAAATATGACACTTGACATTACATTTTATAATTCCGCTATAATTACAATTTAAACAATATTATTTTGTTTCATTTCCATGGGTTTTATAATGGATAATTACATGCGCTTATCAATGCACTCTACATCATTTTTACATTCGCAAGACAGTGTTTGCTGACAACATATAGTTGTGTAGTTTTATTTGATTATACACAGAACATGGCGTATGAAGCCATTAAATTATGACACTAAGAGTGACTAGCCTTTCAATAACTTACATCTAGAAACTGATGCTAAGTAATTTTTTTGTCCTCTCTTCTTGTATAAATACCCTTTTATCTCTGACATTATAACTGCCCTGACTAGACACGGACACATTTGTTATAACACTCTGAACAATGACTTGCATATACTGAAAATATGCTGAAAAGAGTGGGATAGTACTTTGAAATATACTTGAAATAGTGCAAATGCTGTTTGATCTCCACAGCTTTTGTTGCTAACAGTTTTAACTCATATGAGCAGATAAATCAAAGAGTGTAATGCCTAACTCAAGCAGAAATGATTAGACATCTATTACAAGGTCTTGGAAAAGTCTTGGCATGCCAAAAATGTGGACCTGATGCATGAAAGCCTACCTGTCATGATCCCTACCACACTATCAAAACAACCTTCTATGCCCAGTTCCCAACTTGTTCTTGGCATTAGTATTGGAGTGCCATAGGAAGCTCCGTCCTCTGTTCATCCATTCGCCCACCTTGGACTTTCAAGAGCAAGGAGAAGAAGTCCTCATCATCCATGGGGCCAGGAGCAGCACTGCGTTGGTCCTCTAGTCTCCCTTGGGCCTGGAAATCAGAAGGCAAAACACTGAGACTGAGCAAAGAGGATGCCTTGTGTCCATTGCTACTGGCCACAAACTCCTTTAGGTGTGTAGATAACTTATATTACGTAAGTCAACTTCTGGTTTTATTAATAAGTTGTTGAACCAACTTTGACATAAAAAATCTTGAAAATTACTTGAGAAGTAAGAATCATGTTGTACAGATCCTCTTTAGGAGCTGATTTGGTGGCCACTCCCTTTAATTCCACTTCCTTTATGCTGTTCTTCTTCTTGTTCACTTTAAACTGAGGAGGTTCTGGAGAGGATGGACTACGCTGCAGTTCCGCACGCTGGTCATCAAGCCGACGGCCTTGGAATGTAGCCACTAGCTCGAAAAACTCCTCCTTTTGGAGTGATGTCATTGATGAGAACATCACTACAATGATAACAAGAAAATGTGAGATTTCACATAAATTTCTCTTGACTTGTTATGCAAAAAGACTCAAACTGAAAGATTGTCAAAACTATAGTGAATATGGGATTCGAAGCTGTTATTCACTTCATTTGTTCTTGTATGTAACAAACTGTGACGTAGGAAAATCTCTAAACTACATTCTCATTAACTGAAGAACAATTTTGCTGAAACAAAAAACACATAGTTACTTTATTAACCATCATAATATAGCTAAAACATTGCTAGTTTTGTGTTGCTGTCTATATCTTGTCCGTAATTATAAGTGCTTAAAACTTTGGGACATAATGTTCCATGTTGCGCACATCTCGAAACCCAGTTATCTTGACAGAACAAAGACTTTGAAGAATGTATTTTTGCAGTTGCTATTTCCAAAAACTGCATGAGTCACAACATCAAATTCACAGGCATTAGTACTTTTTAAAGTGAAACAGAAATAATAAAAAGAATAATAAATTAGTTTGCTTGTCACTGTTGCTGTCTAGTTATTGCTTATTTAAATCTTAAATTTTGACTGATTGTAGTGTAATTAAAAATTTAATAATACTTTCAAACATCAAAACTGCAGTAAATAGGATCCACATTCCCTCACATGATGTTCAGGTTGAGTTTGACTTCCTTTCACTCTGCAAATATGGCAAAATGTGGGAGGATTAAGGGCCAACTGGAGGAACCAATAAGACTGTTGCCAGTGACAACCAGTAACACAAATACCTGGCAGTCTTGAGCCACAGTGAACAGCAGGAAAAACCCTGAAAATCTTCTCTCTCCTCTCAACAGAACAAAGGCAGAATATTGCACCCACAGAGGCTCCTGATCACAAATGGCGACCTAACTATGCCACACACTACCTCCCCAGTATGATCTAAGCTGTAGGGATAAAATATACCACGTTTTTCACCTTTGTGTCGTGGGACAGGGGTGCTTGGCTCAGAGTGACACCTCCGTTCTGGTGTAAAAGAGCAACGCTGGTCATTGAGCCTTCTACCCTCCTGAATAGAGCACAGCAGCTCATATAGGGAGTCAGGAAAGTCAGGGGTTAACCTGCGCATCTGAGAAAAACATACAAAAGAAGGTGATAAGTATTAAATATGACCACACGTCAGTTTTATCTATACACAGGAAACAGCAGGGTATGAATTTAAGAATTTATGAATTTTTTTTAGAGCTATGCCACTGAAATGCCTTTATCTTATGTACCTGCTCCCAGGGTTTCAGTGGCTTTGCATTTCTTTGTTTCAGCTAAAATCAACATCATATTATTTTTTCCATCTAATTACAATACGCACCTGAGATTTACTATCTTAAAGATATTTGCTACTAGTAACTCCTTTTAAATAGTTTTCATTTTTGCTGACAGATTGTTTGTAGCAGTTGGCTTACTGGTAATGAACTGTCAAATGAAATTATAGTGTGACTAGTACAACAATTGCAATCAATATTGCACATTGGTAATTGTAAACAAATACCTAAATTTAACATCTAATACAAAAGTCAAGTTTTGTTGGAGAGGGTGGCCTATATGTTGAAAACACGATAAACGTCTCTAAGTGTGATAAAAGTTAAAATAGAGTTGTGAGGGGGTGAGATACAATGAAAGATACAGTATTGTAGCTGATGTATTAATATGACTAATACAGACCAGTTAAATCGTGTTGTCATGATACATGCGGTTTCCTTATTATGTCATCAACAACATTTTGTGAGGACATTCTGTCAATTAATGTAGGCTGTATGTTTACACTTATGAGTCAAGGCTGTAAATTTACATGTACATTTTTCATTTAGCAGATCCTTTTCTACAAAGTGAAATACAATGATTAACTAGTTGTTAGCTTACGTTGTATCTAAGGTGACTTATAATGTTAGATACACTAAATTCCCAACAAACATTACACATTTAAACAGCAAAACAAAGTTACACTCATTCACTCACACATAAACACACTACAGGCAATTTAGATTGAGTAGTTCACCAGAAATACGTCTTTGGACTGTGGGAGGAAACCAGAGCACGTGGAGAAAATCCATGCCAACAGAAGGAAAACAGGTACATTCCACAGAAACAGAATAGATATTGAACCAATGTCTGATCACACATCCCAGGTACACACACACACACACACACACACACACACAGAACCACTTGTCCCAGACGGGGTCGCGGGGAACCGGAGCCCAACCCGGTAACACAGGGCGTAAGGCCGGAGGGGGAGGGGACACACCCAGGACAGGGCGCCAGGCCGTTGCAAGGCACCCCAAGTGGGACTCGAACCCCAGACCCACCGGAGAGCAGGACTGTGGTCCAACCCACTGCACCACCGCACCCCTACATCTGAGGCATGTAAAGGTAATGTTATATATTATTTAATTCAACATACACATGTCTGATATATAAAATTTAACACACACACACATTTAACATTTACCAAAAAACACTAGGAAAATCATATCGGAACTATATCTAGCCTGTCTTGGTCTGAATGTCTGCTAGGTCCTGAAGAACCCATGTCCCTAGTAATTTATGTTATTTTCATCTCCTTATACTCTTTCCATTTGCTGAAGAACATTTCCCTGTTGACCTTTTTTTTTTTTACCAGAATTCACATCCTTGTGTCATAGCTTGTGTTGTAAACTTCTGTATTTGTTTACAGTCAAAACTTTAGAAGCATTATGGTACTGCTATTACAGTATACTGTATATAAATTGCGTATACTATTTAAAGTGTCTTTATAGAAGGACAGTATTACCTGTTTCTGTGCATCCTGGGGACTCAATGTATCCTTAGATCTCTGCTTAGGAGCTTGTTGGTCAACAACCTGTGTTCCCACGTCTGTTCCTAACATGTCACTCCTTTTTCCATCCTTTTCTGCAAAAGTGCCTCTTGTTTTCTGCTCTTTCTCAGATTCAGCCCCAGCTTGCATGTCTCTGCATTTTGCTTCTGTCTCTGTTTCGTCGTTGCTTGGCCCACCCAGACTCCCTCCTAGCTTGGTTTCTTTGCTTTTTGTTGTCTTTCTCTCATCATTCACCTCATCTTCTCTCTCTCCCTCCAAATTGACCTCCTCTTCACATTGTTGTGCTGGCTCCTTTTTATTCACTTGGCCTTTCTCTCCCTCGATCTCCTCTTGTCCCATCCTGCGTATCTCCACTGAATCTTCTGTCTCTGCCTCCTTGTTTCCAACTTCACATTCTTCAGATTCTATATGTACATGTGGAGCATGCACTCTTCTGCCACTTTTTCTGCTGTTAGCTCCATGCCGTTGTACTTCATCCCCTTCCTCGTAGATGAAAAGCGGCTCACAGAACTCTGCTTCTGTAGTTTCATCTCTAACATCAATACTGACTTCCATTGACCTCAACACAAGCCAACCAGCCTACATGTAAACCTGAGGAAAAAGAGAATAAAAATTAGTCAAAATAATTTTGATCCAACACCTACATGCCAAGTTTAAGAAGAAATGGCCAGCTACATCTGAACAGAGTCAACTTTATCTCCTGATAAAAGTCCTCTTCAATTGTTTTAATAAATATATTTCTAATAACTATAATATTAACAACAATTATTTTTGTATGACTATCAAAGTGGGGGGCGTGGTGGCGCAGAAGGTTTGGCCGGGTGCTGCTCTCTGGTGAGCCTGAGGTTCGAGTTCCCCTTGGGGTGCCTTGTGACGGGCTGGCGTCCCATCCTGGGTGTATGACCCGTCCCCACCCTATAGCCTTAAGCCCTGTGTTGCTGGGTTGGGCTCCAGCTCACCGCGACCCAGCTTGGGACAAGCGGTTTAAGCAAACGTGTGTGTGTATTAGCAAAGTCCCATCCCACACACATTCTTTATAGCTCAGATATCAACATTCTGACTAAAACATAGAAATCATTGTGCTGAAGAACACTAATAAAGTCATCTTGTCATTATTCTGATTGTTCTCAAACGTTTAGTAAATTAAGCTGATATTAATAGAACTTGATTAACATAATGAGTCCAGAATGACCACAGATCAATCCCAAAATTTAATCTAGTGCAGAACAATGTAGGCCTGTACAGTATAATTTTTTTATGCTGCCAGTCATCTCGAAAACTGGTCAATAGCTCTGTTTTATATGAGAATATGAACATAATGTTTCACCAGCGCATTAATGTATACTGAAATCTGTCCGCCACCCAACCCCCATGGCTCCTTTGCTTCCTTCTTGTTCTGATCACTCTCTCTTACCTGTTTCCTTTTCTTTTTTCTGCTTTGCTGTGCATCACCTCCTTGAATCAACAGCAGCTGAAGGTACCGTAACTTAAGCCTGCGACAGAAAGTTGAAAAAACAAACACAGAAACACCAGATTTTCCGTAGAATGGACTGAGGCTTGACTGACACACACAGTGCAGACTCACTCTCTTTCGAACTGCATCTTTCTCTTCCTGTTCCTCTCTTACCCCACTAACCCCCCTTTTCTCTGACATGTGTGTGCATCCCACACAAAAACTCAACAGGCGCATTTATGAAGTGAAACACCACTGGGTAAAATCAAGCTTTAACACGTACCAGCATGATGGAATGTAACACGATAAAATGGTTTTTTTAGAGTCTTGAAAAGTTTCAAATTCTGCAAAATACAATATAAATACGGGAAATTATACTTCTCTGTTCTTTCTTCTAAAATTAGTTGCTAGACTCAGCAGTGTTATTGGGTCTTAGCGTAATATTTTCAAATTGTATGCGTATACTTGGAAAATTTCTGTACATGAAATCTAACATATTGGTTGTAGAATAAGTAATAATTTATTAAAACGTAGTTAATAGAAGCAATGCACTCCTGCAGTTAATGAATACAGCCACTTCATATGCTACATCCTTTAAATTGTTGGTGACCAAATAATATAATGTTGCTTTTAAATTATGTAATGAAAAAAAGAAATTAAACAATATGTCTTCACTATGCTTGCAAGGCATCTGCAGTGGGGTATGGCATAAACTATGTTGAAACCCGCTGTCTGTTTGTGTGACACTGAACCTGTGGTTTTATTGACTTCCTGTTGACTTACAGCTAAAACAGAAGTAGAGAAGAGAGAATGAAAGAAAAAGAATAATTCTGGGGTCAGAGATTTTCTGTTGGGTGTGTTTACGAAGATCGCCAGTATCTTAAATAGCACCTATATTTTCATCTATATCTGCTATTTTTATTGGGGGCTTAAATGCTGTGTCATAATCATATTGGGAATCTGAGAATTAAATTTACCTTTCTTTTGAAGTTCCTTCCCATTATTTTCTTATTTCTTTGATTGTTTTACTTTGAGCTAATTGGAACTGCAATCTGCACATTCCACAGGTTTAAATACGACTGAACAGAGCAAGTTATTTACAGATTTAGAAAGACTGACATACCTCTTGCTTTGTGGGGTAAATCTGAATGAAGAATTACATCAGTAACAAATTATCTTGGTGCATCTATCTGGTTCAAGTTATTAACACAGCACAACGTACAACCTACCTCATGGTATTGTTCAAAGAAAAAATGTACAATAAATAACATGCAACACAAGCCATCCAGTGGATTAGGCTTTTGAGATCTCCGTGTCCTTTTCATATCCAAGTACATTTAAGTTTGGAAATTAGATAAAACCATATTAGAGGTCATAGTTAAGACCACTTGGCTTCTTACTTCCTTTTATCAGTTTTCACCTGCTGTGTAATCATTAACACAAGGCAGTGCTACTTTACGTAAAATGACAAGTAGGCCTACTGAGCATGTTGTAATGTACAAGGGTGCAGTAAAGAAAATTCAGTCCAAGATTTGACCTCCTAGAATTGTTATGATATAAACACTGTCCTCTGCCTAAAAGTGCTGGGATACTAATTGGTCATTAAGGACACCTAAACCAGACAAGAAACTACTTGCAGCACCACCCTTGTCCCCCATGCTCCTATGGTTTCATCAAAGTTACTGCACTAAGCATATGGCATAAAGGGATATTTTCTGAAACCACTTGTCCCATGCAGGGTCGCGGGGAGCCAGAGCCTAACCCGGCAACACAGGGCGTAAGGCTGGAGGGTGAGGAGACACACCCCGTTACAAGGCACCCCAAGCGGGACCTGAACCCCACACCCACTGGAGGGCAGGACCCGGTCAGACCCACTGCGCCATCGTGCCCCCTATAAAGGGATATTATAAAGATTTATTAACGTCAAGTAACATGCACATTCTGATGATAAATGGTTTCATGAAAAACCACTTTTACTATACTTTGTTTGCTGGACAGTAGCATAATGGATAGTGTTAATGCCTCACAGCTCCTGGGTTGGAGGTTCAAATCCAGTCCTGGCTCTCCTCTATGTCTAGATTTTGTGTCTTCCTAGAATTTGTGCATTTCCTTCCGTCCAAGAGTATCTTTAGATTGCTGTAATCCCTTGCTGGATAAGGGATTTCTGAAAATAGATGTTTGCTGAACTTCACTTCTTTGAGTGAATTCATGTATTGCAATAATGGCACAGTATGAATATTCGGTGACAAATCGTCCAAGGGCCTATTTTGAGAGATCTATTTCGAGAGATCTATTTTGAGAGAAGTTCCAGGTAGTCTGCAGAGGCAGTGCAAGAGAAGTCCCAGATCTCAACAAAATTCACCGCATCAGTGCATCAGACATGGACCCTTTAGGTCATGAAGTCAGAGAACCAGGTGCCTGGGCCTCAGTACAGCAGCTCCTAACTAGCTGTAAACAATTAAGAGGCTCTGCTGAGCAAGGGGCATGTCAGTATGGGGTCATGTGTATTGTGATTTAAAATGCTGACTTTTAATTTAATTGTTGATGTTGTGACATGAGCTTTCAAAGCAACATAAGGTAATTAACAAAGTTTTAAAGAAACTTGGTAACTGAATCGGAAGAGTATTGGTCAGAAAAATTGCTAAATTATTTAATATGTTAAGGGGAACTGTCACAAAAATAACTGCAGCATATGCCAAACACAGACAGACTGCATCAGCAAAGAGGAACTGGTTTCAAGTTGAAGCTCATTGACAGGATATATATATAATATATAAATACCACAAAAACACAGCCTTGGAAATCACCACAGAACTGATATAGCACCTGTGTGACCCAGTGTCCACAAAAAAATTTTAATTTTTTAAGGAACACAAAACCTAGACCCCTGAGCAATGGAACACAGTAATATGGTCTGAAGAGTTATTTTTACCTTATTTTCAATATCCAAAAAGGTTGACATTTGGAGAGAGTCAAAGGATGCCTTCAATGTACAATGTCTATTGCCAGCTGTTAAACATAGTGGGTAATGTGTAACAGCACAGGCAAACATCATGTGGGAGTCATTAGGTCCAGTGACTCTTCTGCATCGTTGTATAATGGCCAAGGAATAAGAAGCCATTTTACAGGAGCATGGCCACATTGTGGAAAAATATTTGACTACTTTTTATGCTACATTTTTATCTTTCTTGAGTCATTTCAACAACGTCTTAAAATTGCATGCAAAAGGCATACTGACAGGAAAACGAAACTATCATATCGTGCAGAAATGTGATATCAGTGGAACACAAAAAACACTTACAGATCTACTGATGCTGGGATTTTGATGCCACCATCTTTCTCCACCTGGTAGATGGGAAGTAAAGTTCACAGAACAGATTTCACTTGATGATGGGTGCTGGGTTTGTCAGGGTACACCTTAAACAGTCCAATGTCGACAATGCAATTTTACTTTATTTTAATGATATTTACAGTACAACTGCCATTTAGAACTACTTGTATCGAAGGCCAGCGTACAAAAACCTGTAATCTGCAGTGAAGAGCAAAATTTGCACCAACAAGAAGTGGTATAAGGTATCACAGGAGATTGTGTTCAGCTTTTTTGCATATTTTGACAAATTTATGCTTGGAGAAAACCAAAGTATTTCATCATTATTATCAACTATATCAAATATAACGTAATTATCACATGTGATACGCACACTGCATTTATGAGAAGTATGTCACTTTGAAGAAAAGCATCTGCTAAATGAAGGAATGTAAAGGTAAACTGTTCAACATGGGAATGGATTTATAATAATGGTGCTGGCAGCTGTCGTAGGAGAGTCATTGATTGTGACTGGTGACTGCAAAGAAGGCTCATACAAGAGAAAAGGAAGCATTTCTATGCATGAGATGCAAAACACTTGTTTCCTCAGATAACAAGAGGACGCAAAAGGTGCTTTCAACACAAGTCAACAAAAGCCATCCTTGGCAGGCATCCGGACCGTTGAGGGCAGTTCTGGAGAGCACAGTGCATTTTCAGATTCTTCATTTGTCAAATAAATGCTGGAGAATTTTCTTCTGCAAGAGTTGTCCAGTGTCCCACTACCTGCAGTTCAGGAATGACATGACAACATCTTAAGGACTGAAGACAAAAAAGTGCCATACTCCCCATTCGTTACGTGACAATCTTTTTTTTTTTTTTTTGTTTATTCATATTTTGTCCAACTTATGTACGGTATTAATACCCTACTCCAACATACTTTCTGCACAGTTAGGAAAAGCATAACAACAAGGAGTTCTTAAGCTTAAGCTCATAGTTACTAGTTTATTATATGTTGAATATTAATTATATACATTGAAATTTTTACTTGACAGAAACAATTACGTACCGTCAAGGTATGACAACAATAATTGGGAACATAAGAGCTGTAAACAAAGTGTGTGGCAAAAAAGAGAGTCAAAGAAAAGAGTTCATTTACTTCGACTGAAATAGCAGCAGAAACCGGTTACAAATAATCGCTCGACACATCGTGTATACATGTTGTAACACGTGTGATTTATGTCACTGTTATTCCGGGGAAAGGTAATAAACGAGTTAATTTGGCCCTAACACCGCACTCCCATGCCGTCGTTTCTCGGCGAAGCGCTAGGGGACCCTGCTGTGTGTAACTTTTCAACGGGAGCCTGCGTGTGGAAACACACTGCCACACTGAGTGAAGCCACGGCGCACAATGCTGCAGCAGCAACCGCTGACGGGGAACGGGCCTGCGGGCCGCGGCCTCTCTTTGAACGCTCACCCCGGACTGCAGCCGCTCAACTCGGTCCACCCGTCCTCGCAACACCGCTCCGACGGAGAGCCGGGCCTGGACGGCTCCGAAAACGGACTTGAGAATCGCAGAGACATTGGGGATATTTTGCAGCAAATAATGACCATCACCGACCAGAGTCTGGATGAAGCCCAAGCAAAGTTAGACATATTTTAACTCCGAATAACTCACAATATTTATTGTGACTAAATAGTTGTAGGTACTTGCTAAATTTGGCACAGTGCCCATTATAAGTTGGGCAAGTTTTTTTTTGACAGTAGTACAGATGAGTGTTGTCAGCTAATGGAATAGCCCGCTATGTAGCACTGACAGGGTGTTAACTAGAAGATATTGTCCATATTTATACGTTTCTTGATGTACAGCATTGATTTTTTTTTTTTTATTAGACTAATAATCTCATTGCCTGTGTGCACCAAATTACAGCATTAAGAAGTCGCACACAATATCAAAGGGGTTGTTAATTAGCTAACTCCATGTTGTGATTTGTAGCTAGCTGGCTAATTGATTTGAACTGGTTAGCCGGCTGTGCTGTTCGCTTTTTTGTTGCCTAGGTTACCTTTTTGCTTCGTGTACTGGTGATTTCTTATATTTTCAATGGAATAATAGTCGATAAGTTGAAATGTCATTACATTTTAACGCCGTTCTCACAGGATCATACTTAGCGAACTGTTCACTCTATGGTAGCAAGCAGTGTAGTGTTGACGTTTTAAGCTTTGCCATGTGTTTTGGGATCTTGTCTTGTTGTATTGGTAAAGGAGCGGTTGCTGTATGGGCATTTATGGTATGCCTGTGAACTCTGGCATGAAATAAGTCATGTTACAGTGTGTATTTAGAGAACTGTACGCGGCCCGCTGCTCTGAGTCTGCGGCTCGGCCGGTCGGGAGCGCGCTGGCAATCGGCACTGCAAATGTGCAAATCCATTCCGTGCGTGATCTGGTGGTGGGAGAAAACATGCCACGAACAAAATACTGTCCCCCAGTCCAACGGCGGAGACTAAGTAACACAAAAATATATTTTCTAAGACATTTGCTTGACCACAGTTACCAATGGCCTTATTAATTCATTTATTTTTTTACTCGACAGAAAACACGCCTTGAATTGTCACCGAATGAAACCGGCTTTGTTCAGCGTGTTGTGTGAGATCAAAGAGAAAACCGGTGAGTTTTCTTTAGTATGGGGGAAGGGGACATATGACTGGAGGAACATTTTACTAATTTGGTTAAAAGTTTGTATTGTCTGTGCTTCCTTTCGACTCGGTCCATAAAGAAGAAAAAAAAAAAAACAAATCCGCGTATGCGCCATATTGGTTCAAATGCTCCGAGAGACTTCTTCAGAAATACTAGTATTATTTGAGAAGTCTGTGGCGCTGCTGTATGATATGGCCTCAGTCGGTTACATTCGTTTAATCATTGTTCACGACTGTTGGTGTGTGCTTTAAAATGCTGGAACAGTTTCGGTGAAAGTACCGAAGCAGTGGGCTGGTTCGTCTCCGGCGCCATTTTGGCTCGTCTGGTCCTGTGAGGATCTTGACGGAGAGAATAACAACTTCATAAAAATGGATGAACGAGTGTGGAGCCGAATGGCCGAGCTCGGTACCGCATTCTCTTCTACAGGCCATTTATGTTGCAAAAACTAAAACCGCTAACAAATTGCTGTTGAAAGCTAATTGTGCTCGAAGATTGTGTAACATGCTACGTAAGTTCGGTACATGATCTGGTATAACTCACGACTTGTTTAGTTAGTTATGCTGAGGTATATTTGCCAATTTGCAGGCGCACCAATTTGTTCAATAAAAATGGATCGAAATTATGCAAGCAGAAGTCGCTAAGTTATTGTATTTACGTAAGGTTTACCGGAGAAGAAAACGTTCTTTAAAATACAAGTTAACTCACTGCCTGGTATCACACATTTGCTGTACTGTGCTGCGTTATTACTTTTAACTTTGACAAAAAATTAGTGTATCCACAAAAAACTGTCTTTACAACTTGCTGTTTTTGTTGGTAGAGATTTGAGTAAACTACAGTTCTTTTGAGTTGTGCTCCAATAGTGTTTGTAAGGGTACATTAGCTTAGGAGGTGGCAAGTGCTGTTACAAGTAACTAGCTGTACACCATAGGGTTTGTCCTCCATAAACTGGTAAACAGGTGGCTTGACAGTTAAACTGGGGCCAGCAGGGAGTATAGAGTAAAATGCAGTTACCCTGCAATCAGAAGGTTCTCAGTCTGAATGCTGTACTACCTGTGGTCAAGGTACTTGCCCCAAATTGATGTAGTAATAATGTCCTGCTGCTTAAGTAAATCATGTCGTCAAGTATCCTAAATCACCTTTGACAAAGTCAGCTAATTAAAGAATAATAATAGTAGACAGGGTTAATTTTGATGGTTAATTATTATATGGAATTTGGTTCTGCCCTATGAATTTGTGTAAAAAAAAAAAAAAAAAAAAAACCATTCTACTTGATTGAGGCCAATGTGTAGTTGTTCTAACTTTTGATTGGCCGGGTTTGGCTAACTGACGTGTCCATTGCAGGCCTGTCCATGCGCAGCACTCAGGAGGAGGAACCGCAGGACCCACAGCTCGTACGGCTGGACAACATGCTGCTGGCGGAAGGTGTCGCAGGACCGGAGAAAGGAGGCGGAGCAGCGGCTGCAGTGTCTGCAGCCACCAGTTCAGGCGGGATGTCACCCGACAGCTCCCTGGAGCACTCTGACTACAAGAGCAAGCTGAGCCAGATCCGCACTATCTACCACACTGAGCTTGAGAAGTATGAGCAGGTGCTCAATGGCCTTCGCATCGGTGCTCGCACCTGTCAAGTCAATGTTAAATCATTTTCTAGTATTTCTTAAATTAATAAGTATTCAAGAGGCAAAGTTTTATGTACAGTTATTGTTATGTTTAGACGGTTTGGCGCTTCGTCATGCTGTATATATTAAGAGAATGTTCGGATGGCTCACTGGTAACTTTACTGAGTGGCATGTTATGTCTTGGATTGGAGAGCAGCCACTGTGCTAATTTAGTTTTTATGAGCCCACTGTTAAGTCCAGGGGCTGGAGTCTAGTCTATTTAATTAAAGTGATTAATCCAGTTTGCTAATGAAAAGCTCATTTGAAAATTGCAGGGTCCTGTTCACATATATATTATACATGAAGGCTGGTTCTTAGAAAATGATGGTTTTTCTCATTCAGACCCCCCCCCCCCAGCAGTTTCCTGTCTTAAACATTTTAAAATGGCCAAGTAGTTGTACAAGTGAATGGTTTTTGGTTTTGAATTAAGAATTAAGTTGTTACTTATTCCATATAAAAAAGTGTTGTGTAACAGAGCGTGAAACTGTCATTGTAGAAAGCTCAGTGGTCTTGACCAGTGCCTATTTCCTGCAGGCATGCAGTGAGTTCACAACCCATGTGATGAACCTGCTGAGAGAGCAGTCTCGTACACGGCCTGTTTCCCCTCGAGAGATAGAACGCATGGTGGCCATAATTCATCGCAAGTTTAGTTCCATCCAGACACAGCTCAAACAGAGCACTTGTGAGGCTGTCATGATCCTCCGTTCTCGCTTCTTAGATGCCAGGTTTGTGGGCATTTATTGTTTCTTTTTCCAACCTTATTGAGAACGTGAATGGGTTATCTCTGAAAATAGACTTTTCGTCACCACAAGATATCCGATCTTTGATAAGTTGAGTAGCCTAAATAAACTTGTATTCTTTTAGTTGTGAATTAAGGTTAGGGATAATTTATTGTATTGAATGAAGTTCAATGTGAAGTTCTCACAATGATGGGTACCCCAAAAATCATTGTGTCAACCTAATGGAGTCATGAGTGTGGTTTGAGTGTATCTGGACTTTGAAGCATAGACATTAATGACTTTTATGTATGTATGTATTTTTTTTTTTTTTTTTGTTTTACAGGCGCAAGCGGCGTAACTTCAGCAAGCAGGCAACAGAGATCCTAAATGAGTATTTTTACTCCCACCTATCAAACCCATACCCAAGTGAAGAAGCCAAGGAAGAACTTGCCAAACAGTGTGGAATCACTGTCTCTCAGGTAGGTATCTTTGGTGGGCACCTCTAAGGGTACACTGCAGAGTATGTTTCTGTTAGCAGTTTTCAGAGTGTAAACAATTTCTCATTAGTTGTAAAACTAATAGGCTTTTGTTTCACCTCAATAAGAAATAGTACATTGTAGTTACCCAAAAAATATAACCTACATTGTGTTATTCAAATTTACATTTATGTGCTATCACCAGAGTGAATTTCACATTGTTGTAATTGCTCTGTTTAGTTTTATCATTTTCATTTATTTTGAGTATTGTTTGTACATTCATACTTGAAATACTCTTTGTGAGGCAGAGGTGACCTTTCTGATGTCTGTTCTCATTGTTGGCGCAATAGGTGTCCAACTGGTTTGGTAACAAGCGTATCCGCTACAAGAAGAACATTGGCAAGTTTCAGGAGGAGGCCAATCTCTATGCCATGAAGACAGCCATAGGAGCCACGCAGAGTGAGGAGTCTCCACACACTCCAAACTCCACCGGTGAGATGAAGCAAGGTGCAAAGTTGGGAACTACGGCTGTGTGTGTGTCTCTTGCATGTATTTCCTCAGTTTCACTTCCATGTAAATGTTACATTTTTTACTTTGTAACATTTACGGGTAATTAGCATAGACTTCAGGTAATTAGGCTTTAAAGACCTTATTTGAGGTGTGACCTCCACCTGCATTTTGCAGGCTCAGGCTCATTCTCTCTCTCTGGGTCAGCTGATCTCTTTTTGGGAGTTCCTCCTATGAATGGAGAACAGACAGCCTACCACATGGGAGCTCAGGTACCATACTGTTGTATTTTACTGTATAGTAATTATAGTTAAGCATACTGTTGCTGTCACTACCAAGATGTGCATTTTTCATATTTATTGCACTTGTTTGCCTGTATACATTTATTATGGTTTTAAATGCTTTGCTTTTAACTTTTTTCTGTTTACGGTCTGCTAGGACTCCCAGTCCCGTTTTTCGGAGAGACTCTACAGCCCCAGAGAGAACCGGGTGAGAAGTGTGATCTCTCTTCTCCGTGTCAAAACCATTCAGATTGTTAATTGCACACACCTATTTTTTCATTCTTGTCAATGGTTGTAAAAGAAAGAAGCTTCTTTCTTTTTGCATGAAATTCGATATTTTCTCCCCACTAACTTGCTACAGTTTCCTTATCTTTGAGTCATCCTGCCATGGAAATAAGAGAAATAGTTATACAAAATATATGTGAGGTAGGAAGTAGTGTGATGATAGCTGTTGCTTTGAATAGCTTCAGTAAAAATTACCCAGCTGCTTAAATGGGTAAATAATTGTATGTAGCTTAGTATAGAAACCTGACATTTTAAGTGACCTTGGAAAAAGACATCAGCTAAAATAATAGTAAATTGCACTAATTATTATTTTTGGTGGTGAATATACTTCACGCACTAACTGAATATAGTTAGTTTTCAGTTTTATACTTTTTCTGCATAGTGTTCTAGATGAAAAGATGCTGTTTTTAGCCGTCAAATGATGCAATAAATAAAACGGGTCTTGTGTAAAGTCATTTTTAGGGTGTTTTTTTTTTTTTGTAAAAGTTTTTTGAAACTTTACGAATGAAGTTTTTTTTAACAAATGTCTTGTATGAATTGTGGTTGACATCAGTAGTAAAAGGTGATGGCTAAATGGTTCCCCAGTGCTCCACCATGTGCATCTTAATTTCCATTTAATTCTTCTTTTAGACTAATGGAAGCTGGCAGGAACCAGGCTCTCCCCCTTCGGTAACATCTCCTGGGAGTGACCACTCGGAGAACTCCAACTGACGCCCCATGCCCTTTGCATCGAGGTTTCTCTGGGTAGAGGGAAGGGGTGTGTCTGTGCTGGTGACTGACAGAGGAGACTGATTGATGTCCCACTCCGGCTGGCATTTTGTTTTTTTTTTTTTTTTTTTTTTTTCCTTTTTTTTTTCCTTTGTTTTTTTTTTTTTTTAAAGCGTCCATTTAGTGTACATCACCATCCTGTTTGTATGGATCTGCGTGTGTGAGGTCTGTATGTCATTTAGTACTGGGATTGGGTTTTTCACCACTTTACCTACTTGTTACTGCCGTGTGAGAGCTGAATGAGAGACTGGGAGGGCTTGGGGAAACTACATTATCACTGATATTATTGCTATATTACTATAACTATTTTAACCCTTTTTTTTTTCTAGCTCAGATAATAGGTGAAAGTACAGTGTGAGGACAAGGTGGCAATAGAGATAAATCCAAAGATTGTTGTTTTTTGTGCTTGTTTCACCTTTTTTCTACTGAGCTTGTGTGTGAGTGTGCGTGTGTGAGTGTGTATCTATTATATGAATGAGTTGGATGTGTCTTGTCTATATTTACAGTTTGAATGAGTGTATTAAAACAGTGCTGTCTTTTCTGTACAGTGAAACACCTGTATTCTCTACCTCTTTTGCAATAAAGACTGTCTGTACACACTATGCTTCTGTCCATTGCTTTATTCTGGTGGAGCGGTATTCTGTTTAATATGGAGTTTGCATAAGAGTTGTGGAGTTAGTTGTCCATTTGGATATAAATGGACAAATTTACAACTGTAAATGTGAGCAACACAATTTAACACACCTTGGTTTTTCTTGGATTAAATGTGTTCCTTTAATGTGTGTTGTTTTTTTTAACTGAAACCATTTGAAATGAACCGTTTCTGTAAAAATATGGCAATGTGTGTAAATAATATCTAAAATGTACATCTTTGAAAAAGTATTTGCATTAGCTGTAAGTCCCTTTTTCTCAAATTAAAATGTTTCAATATAACATTAGAATAACACCTTTCTATAACTGACATTAAATATGCAGGTTTTTTTCCACAAAGGTGTCACAAATGTTTGCTCTTATTTTGTAAGGGTAAGTGATATCAAACAACATTTGAAAATGTACATTTTTATTACAATATTTGGTTAGCTTCAGAAATACAGGTACTGTACAGTTAGGTTTTGTAAATGTTCTTGAGTAATCTCGAGAGGTGTAATTAAATGCAAAAATGGGAAACTGCTTGTGACAAAGATATACAGTTTATATTGAAATGTTAAACCAGACTTTTAAAGGTGACCACGTGATAAATTATATTTAATCACCTGAGAAAATAAACTAATCATATGATACAAATAGTCTGTTACATTCTTTGTCATTTATTTTACAGGAAGATATCAAATACATTTTTAATATATCAATGCATAGCTTAATTAGAGTACAGATGTTTAATTTCTGTTGGTGTGAAAATGCGTCAACTGTATGGATAAGTGCTCTAATTTAAAACCCGTTTGCTGTGTCCGGTGTATAAATTCCACTGAGTCTTTCTCTCTCACAGGACAGTTTGGGTAGAGGGCTCGGAATTTGCTGCGTTATAGTTTGCCCCCTCGATCTCTGCTTTCTGGACACAGTTCCAACCGCTTCTTGTCTCGGAGTCCGACTGCGCCTTTGCTGGAAGGTCGGCAGGCTTGGTCTCCGAATGGCTCGAGGCTCTTCCTGCAGGGACCGACGTTATTCTGTCTACCTGCTCGCTGGCTGCCTTCGCTGGCGCTGATGCCACGGAGCTCTCTACCTGATTTAGGGTGGAGCGGCGCTGCAGGGCATGCTGCGTGCACGAGAAGGACCGCTGCCTGGGTGCTGGCTGAGGGGACATTAGGTGGGGCGTGGCTGCCCGGCCAGATTCCACTGGCCTTTCCCTCTCCTCCTCCTCAGCCTCTGAGGTGACCTCCTGTAAGGTGCTGATGGGACGAGATGGACGGGCGAGGATTCTGGGAGAGACCAGTGCTGTAGCTGACTGGTTTGGCTGGGGGCGCCAATGCTGAGGGGAGACGCATCGTCCTCTCCCCACCGACCATTCACTGCGAACATTTAGACAATGATTGATTTGATGAATTAACTGATCTTTTTCCGAAAGTATTCGTTCAGTATTAATTTCGTTTTTTTTTTTTTGCTGAAATGGCTTTTACTGCAAAGACTGACACAAAGTTCAGACCCTTTTGGCGCCGTTAACTAAGCTGTTTATAATATTCAACGGCTAATGAAACAAACAAGTTAGAACACGTCACCTGGGGTGAGGCGGCGACGTCTCCCTGTAACCAATGACCCCGGAAAAGGAGGCGCTTCTCCCAGGAAGACCAGGTGCCGGAAGCCATTGGTCGTACGGGAAGGCTGGATCGCTCCATTGCACGTCATTGCCAGGGTTCATCAAGGTAGGTGCCCTTTGAGGCCTGTGAGCCAACAGGAGTTCCAGGACCTGCTGATGAAACCCCTCGCGTGCAACGTCCAGCGGGCGCCGACCTCGCCTGTCAGGCAAATGGGAGTTTGCCCCATGGAGGAGGAGGAACCTGGCAGTGTCGTAGCAGCCATAGATGGCAGAGAGAAACAGAGCAGTCTCACCCTGCCAAAGAGAGACAGTGCTTCGGGTTTACACTCCAAGTCCTGAATTACACCAGTGAGTACAGCACTGTAACTCCATTAGCCTCATTAAGGAGCCAAAATATAAACTGAAATTAAAAACTAAAAAAAGCCACTTACCTTGTAATCCTGCAAGTCCACTAGCGCGCCGTAGCGAACGAGGGTCCGAGCCAGGGAGAGGTTATTGACTGAACATGCCCAGTGAAGGGCAGACCTCCCTGGGGCAGAGATTGAGTTGACAAAGAGAGGGTGGAGATACGAGATATGAGGGGAATTTCGTCCGGAAAGAGAAGTAAGGGAAGGACGGAGCGAAAAGTTGGAGGTGGGACAAAAAAAGAGAACGAGGTGCAGAAAGGAGATTAGTTCGGCAAAAAAATAAAAAGCGTGAAGGCAGCCGTGGATGGCAGAGTGGAAGAAGGAGTAAGAAGGAGAAGGAATAATGGGTGAAAGAGGGAAAGAGAGAAGGATGCGTGAGCAGGCCATGAAAGCAAGTGGCGAGGGACGAGAGAAAGAAAGAGAGAGAGAGAGAGAGAATCATAGGAATTTAATACAGCACATCTTCACTGACTGGACTACAGTACATTAACTCTGTTCTGAATCGGAGGAGGGGAGCAGTGGAGCTGGGGTGAGGAAGAGCATGAGGAAGAGTTGGTGACAGGAAAAAAAGGAATGGTATGTGGGGAGAACCAGACAAAGGCAGAACAGATTACACACTGACAACCTACCTCCAAATTATGACACGACTGAAACAGTGAAATACAGGCTCCGTGTTGTCATTAAGTATTTTCAGCAGAGATAATCAACAATGTTTTATTCTTTTGTTGAATTCATTTATTCTTTGCATTCATAAATCAGTGTAACTGTCAGTACAGAATACCACCACGTCCCATGCACTTATACAGTCCTTCAGTGGAATGGTGTGTAGAGGGCAGTACCGGTGTGGTCGGTGTTGTTGACTGGTACCCCGGCTCTCAGCAGCTCCAGTACCACCCGGTCCAGGCCGCTCCTAACTGCACGGATTAGAACCACGGATCCATCCGGACCACACCACTGGACTGGGGCAGACTACAACGCAGAGAGATGTCAGTGAACAAACAGTGAAGAACAAAACAACACTCCAGATTCCTTCCGAATTTGCATTCGATTTTGGACATAAAACGTGAACAAACGTGATGTTTTCTGTACTGCAGTCAAATACACCATAAATGAAATATTACAAAAAAAGTTTAAACTCACATTGTTAGGAGGTCTGTTGTGCGGTGGGGTTGAATTTCTTTCCCACCTTCTTGATGGAACTGACCATGAAATTCACAGAGAAATATTTATTGGCACACTTCAGAGCCGAAACACGTTACGTTACTGCTTTCTAAGTGTATTTACAGCTGAAGTCAGGTATTTGTGTCAGAAACAAAAATTCATGCAATTGCATATGGACAAAACACATTCACAGACACATTGGCAGAAGCCGGAACCTAACCCGGTAACACAGGGCGTAAGACTGGTGGGGGAGGGGACACACCCAGGATGGGATGCCTGTCCATTGCAAGGCACCTCAAGCAGGACTCGAACCCCCGACCCGCCAGAAAGCAGGACCCGCTCAAACCTGCTGCGCCACCATGCCATTTTTATGCTGCAGTTTTTGAAAGATGGCACCAGTGGAGAAAGTTTTCGTTTTCCCACCCTGACTAGGTGACTGCAGCTGACTGGCCGCGACCCGGAAATGTTTCTGCTCCTGAGGCCGGTGGTCACGGATTGAGTTGATGTCCTCCATGGAGCTCTGCGTAATATCTGTGTCACTTCCAATATCGACTTCCTTTCGGAGGGGCCTGGAGCGAATGGGGGGGAGTAACAGAAGACGGTCCTCGTTTTACACTCGTTTATTATTTATATTCACTCGGGAGAATTGCGGACGCCAACAAATGAGCACTAGCAAGATAGGTTTATTTGGATGTTTGAATATTTTGTATCTTTTTATCTTAATCTCTTGCATTGCTTTGCAACCACAAGAGGTTTAAACTTCTTTACTTCCAATGTGGTTCTGGCAACCTGTCTCACCGTAGTCGAATGGCATCCTCTCCCAGCGGCTCGCTGCGCCTCTTGCCGGAGTCTTTCGCTTTCTTCTTCTTTTTCTTCCCATTCTTCTCTTTCTCCTTCTTTTTCATGCGCTCCCCACGGTGTGGCGTGTGCAGTGTCCATGGCTGACCCGTGTGGTTAGTCTCAGTTACCGTAGATACATGTTGCACTCTGCCCCCTCCCGCCCTCTCCTGTGTTCTTCGCCGCATCCGTCTTATTGCCACGGCAACCAGCAGGACAAGAGCCAGAAAGAGCCCAACTGTCACTCCAACTACTGGCCACAGCCACGAATGGGATACTGTGGACAGAGGAGGGAAGAAAGAGCAGGGGGAAACTAACTTTTATGAAAGAAGTGAATGAAACATTAAGCCTGAACATCAGCCACTGCTTTCTGCACGTGTGCAAAGAATAATTGCTGTACATGGGAAAGTCTTTTAATTCTGGACAATGAGTTGGAAGCAGTTTCGGCAGGAAGGACTCGATGGAAAAGTCTTCACATGCAAACAAATTTCCCCTGAACATCAGACATATTCAGAGAGACAAACAGAAACATATTTACAAGAATAAATACAAGTGTGGACTTGGTGAAAAAATCCAGTAAGTGTTTTCACTGAAAAAAAAAACATGCAGGAAAACACATATGTTCTATAAGACTGAGACACCTACTTTGGTAATTCTCTCGGTCCCCCAATTCCTCTTCTACTCCTCGCACTTCGTAGACATTTTGTAGTTCCTGCAGGGAGGAAGGCGGCAATTTACTCTTTTCCTTCGCGGTCCGCAGGAAGTTGCCGGCCTGCGTTGCAGACGGGAAGCAGGTCGACGCGGCGGAGGAGCACGGCCTGTTGTCCACTTGGAGGAAGAGCAGCGAGCTGTCAGGCGATGGGAAGTGGACAAAGGGTCGTGGGACGATAAGGACAGAAAAGAGTGAAATACACACACACACACATTTTCAGAACCGCTTGTCCCATACGGGGTCCCGGAGCCTACCCGGTAACACAGGGCGTAAGGCCAGAAGGGGAGGGGACACACCCAGGACAGGACACCAGTCCGTCACAAGGCACCCCAAGCGGGACTCGAACCCCAGACCCACCGGAGAGCAGGACTGAGGTCCAACCCACTGCGCCACCGCACTCCCCAAGAGTGAAATAGCGTGTGAAAAATTAATTGCTCTATATCCGCAAACACTCGGCATCGAAAAAGCGGTTTTAAACTGTTACCCATTGGCTCTGTATGTGGACTTCTGTGTTAACAGATCACGCAGGTCGTTAGGTTGGAGGGCAAACAGACTGAGGTCAAAGGGCGCAACACCACGCAGTGTAACCGTAGTTTGGAGGATGGTGCTGAGGGCCCAAAGCAGGGACCTGTTCTGCGCTGGGACGTCCTGAGATAAAATTTTGGTGTGGATGAGCAGGGTGCCCTTTGCCCATGTTGGGGCCTGGCTGAGAAAGCAGTCGCTCCCGTCCCAGCCACAGGGTGCACGGTTGCACCCCTGCTCGCAGTGTGAGTTGGCATAGTGATCCCTGCAGTAGTCAATGTACCTGAATGGAACAGAGAAACAGAAAATGGTAGTAAGGTGGTGAACATATGAGAAATTAAATGAATTAAAGCCCTCACTTTACCTGCACTCCCGGCAAGAGATATATCGCTGAAAAATCCAAAAAGCACCACCTAGACGCAAGGCATCGGTATAAAATTTTCATGCATTTCAGACCAGGGCACTGATTTACTATGTGGGTCCCTAATTCGGTTTGCTGTGCTGCAATATACATGTATGGATGAGAGAATTGCTCGTGTGTGAAGAAACAGTCTTACTCGCAGGGTCTCTTCTCTGCCAGGCAGTCGAACCCGTCCATCAGACACTCGGGAGTGGCACACCACTTCTCACATGATCCATCTGCAAATTTTTCCTTGCAGACTTTGGAGGGACACTGGGCCCAGGGGTCAGAAAGAGCTGTCACTACAGAAAGATCCAGAAATATGATTTGCAAAACAATCTTCCAGAGACTAGCAATAACAAAAAACATTAATAATGGTAAGATATCAGTTTACACTGGTATAATTAAAGAACAAGAAGATTGTGAAGATTCAGTTTTGACATCTACTCTTCACATAGACTGCACCTACCAGTCCAAGAAAGAATGATCTAAATAACTGAGCCTCTTCATTTTGCATATTCAACATCCCTGTTTGGTAGGTGTTAAACCCAGGGGAATAATAGAGTATATTTAAAAAAATGTAATGTATGTTGTATCTTTACATTTGCTATAAGTGCAAAAAGGGATTAGTAGGGTCCCACCAGCGTTTAACGAAGCCAACTGTGGCCCACCTTATATTTGTGTATAACTTTATTGTGTACTATTAATAATATTTCTCAGTCCACACAATACATTAAAAGCTGTGCTGCTGACGTGTACAGCATCAGAGGATCCGAAACCTCTGCAACAACATAAAATCTTTGGCCTTGTATTAAACTGTGCAGGATGCCAGAAAGTGGGGGTCCTGATATAAACAGGAAGTTTCTAGAAAAGGCGGACAGCGGCAGGAAATGGAAGGGCTGCTAATGGACGAGGGCTGGAGGGAAGGTTGTCACTGTGGTGGCGAGGAATGCGTGTCAGATGGACAATAGACTTGGCAGGTGTGCTGGGAACAATGAAGCCAAAGAGACAAGAATAGACGTCCACAGACGAATGTTTAGCTTGTAAATGAAACCAATGGTTAGCTTTTTGCTGTAAATATTTACTTTTGCCAACATAACTGGTATTTCTTTACACTTACGATCTGCTTGGAAAGGCAATTGACTGAGTGACGATTGATGGAAAAGACACATAAATTCATATTATGTTTCAAATAATAATTGATGCAACAGAAAATTCGTTAAATTGTTTCGGGCCCTCTTGACTTTGACTTTGTCTTAGCCTAGGGTACTATTTAGCGTGCCACACCCAAACAGTTATCTGGTTCTGTACCCGCTGCAGTCTTACCTTGGTATGGCCTTATCCAGCCCCAGAGGAGCAGGGTCACTCTTACACCCAACAGCCTGGTATCCATGGTTCGGAAGGCAAGAGGATGGTGGCCGGGCCACGGCTGCTCTCGCTCGCGGCCCCAGTCTCGTCGCCCTCGCCCCGCAGGGCGGCTGTGTCAAGACCTCAAGCGTGCCTGTTGTTCCACTTTTTTAATTTCTTGTCCCCAATATGTCTGAAGGTCTGTTCTGTGTGTTACTGTTCTTCCCGAGCACTGTCCCGGTGAGGTGAGCTCTGTCCCAGTGTTGATTTGGAATATGGGACCGTGCAAATGCTGATTTCAGCTCCCTCCTGCAACATCCCCCAGCCTCCCTCTTTTTCTTTTCCAGAAGCACAGCGGATATGTGGACAACTTCCTCCCACTGTGTGGAAAAGAATAGGAATAGGGTGTGTGTATGCGTGTGTGTGTGTGTGTGTGTGTGTGTGTGTGTGTGTGTGTGTGTGTGTGTGTGTGTGTGTATGTTTATGACTGTTATATATACATGGTATATATGTGAACAATTTTAAATGTTTAAACCAATAACTAGGTTTTCAAGTATCATTTTTGTGCAATTATCTATGACAAATATTTCCGTGCCTGTGAATTTTTATTGACTGTTGATATTAGTGATATGAAATGATATGAAGATGTTTGTCAGAGGAGTAATATACTGTACTCGTAAATCTTTGTAACTTTTGATTCAGTGTCTCACTTGTTACCTGCACAAAATAATGTATTTATTAATATAAAATAAAAATAAGTTCAATTTGGCTGCTTTTACCAATTTCACGTTCTTCACATCGAATGCTTTTTGTATAGCAGCTGAAGTGCGCTTCCTCATTGTAGCTGACCTCTGGAACCAAAAATCTATTCTTAGGTCAGTTTATGTCTTTTAACTCGAGAACAGAAAACACTTCCCAATTGACTAAACACGTAAGAAATATTAAATAAGTGTAAGAGTTTGTATCTTTGTTGGGGTCACTCTTCAATAGTACATTTTCATACACAGTAATGTGGTTTCTTCTACTAAACACAAAAGAAAAGAAACTGCTTGCTCGTCCACTTTAGAACAGAGACACATGATTAATGAAAATGGGCTGTACCTGGTTCTCTTCTGGTCTTAGATGTTGGAACAAAGTTGGCAGACAATAAAGGCAGTAGAAGGTTGAAGAGTAAAGGGAATTTACTGCAGCAGACCCCACAATACATTTAGGTGTCAATATAACCACACTCTCACTGTCATTAACCGATCGTCCAAGTCAGGGATGCAGTGGGCTGGAGCCTATCCTGGATAAACAAGCAAAATCACTATGCATATTAAGGTAATTGCAATAAGTGGTTACACAAGTTACAGTTGATTTCCTACAGAAGTCCTTTATTTTCACATACCCTATTTTTTTGAGGAGTCATGCGAATGGGTGCACTCACTAAAGGAATATGCTGCTGTTTAAATGTGTACTTGTATGGTTAGTAATGATGGTACTCATAAAAATACACACACTTTACATATGTGAAAATTAAAAGCTACATCCATATGTTCTTGCTATTTACACTGCGCTAGTATGAACATGGACTAACAGAAAAGGTTCAATTCACTTCAAAATGCTTTGACTCTTTCAATGGTTTCACTGAAAATTGCACAAATTCGACATCAGATGGTACTGTATTAGTTTCTTGTTTGTCAATAATATAGGATTGTGTACAGTGTTGTATGTGATTTTTTTATTTATGCATGGCTTAATATCTCATTAGGAGCCTTGGGTTTATAGAAAGTCTATTTTCAGCACTCAAAGCAATGTTTCCGAACCGCCACAAGATGTCACTGTTTCTGAGTTTTCATTCACTTCACGGGTCGTCAGAGAGAACGTCTACAAATTTTTACCACATTTACGTGAAGGACAAGAAAGCGGTTACATTTGGATCTTAGATTTATTGAAATAAAGTTATTGTGCTATAATGATTATTTCAGCTGTTTGCCGAAGGATTACTGAAAACAAATTTCTTCATAATCAATAAGGGGTGGTCCAGCGGTGAAGCCCCGCCCACTTGTGAAAAGTGCTTTCGGTTTCGATAACCGGGGGTTTTACTGAGACCCGCTATAACACGACGGCTGGATGTGCTGCGTGGACGTAAACATCATCACACAGATTTACTGAATTATATACAGAGAGTGAATTCTGTAGTGCTATAGGTTACAGACACACACGTATGTAGACACACTCGGTGACTCGCAGATTATTCATCTGTGCTGAACTGAAGTGGAAAAAGACACATACCAGCTAGCTTCTAAACGAGGTGAGTCTTCATGTTACTTAGTAAACTAAGTATTCGAATTTGAGATGGAATGAATGTGAATTCAATTGAATCATGTGTTCTGGTTCTCATAGTCTGAATGAATGCATGCTGATAAATATAAGGTCAACATTTGCACATAACTTATATATAAGCGTAGCAATTGCGCGTGAAAGCGAAAGCAAAAGTGTTTGATGGATAGCCTAGGTATAATAAAAGACACACACACACACACACAGTGGGGAATTCCATCTCACTGCATCGTGCGGAGCCTGTGGTCGGAAAGGCGTCCCATGTTTGATCTCTGCTGTTGGTCACTTGTTACTTTCACTTTGTTCAAATTGTTGCCGCAGTCGTTGACTGTTGTGCTTATCATTCCCTTTAAATAAATCAGTGAATGCTGAATGTGCTCACATGGGTGCTGTCTGTGTTTCTCTTTTTCACTATTAACAAGGATAGGAGCAGTATCATTACACGTAAGCCTGCGGTGTTACAGAGCTTCCCTGTGGCCCTGACACTGTACATACTGTACATGTTTGTGTGTGACAGGATGCAGAAGATGGCCTTCTCTCCGTTGCTGTGTGTGTGTCTGGATGTGCTCGTGGTGCAGGCGGTGAGGTGGGCCCAGCTGTCCCCCGCGCTCCTGCCGCACCCCTTCCTCGCCCTGTGGGCCGCGGGGGTGCTCCGCGCCTCCCTGCTCCTCCTCATGCGCCTCTCTCCAGGCTGCCCGCAGTGGCTGAGAGGCCCTGAAGCGGCCAAGACCGTGCTGGTGCACGGCTTCCTCTGCCCGGCCTACATCACCCTGCTGTGGGGGTGCGGGCAGCCCACGCTGGAGCTGCTCTGGGGCTGGCATTCCTGGCAAGGGGTGGGTGTGACACTGGTCATATTTTGTCAAATTCTTCATCATGCAAGGTGCTGCTTATGAAGTTAACAAATTTATGTGACATATAATGCAGTTCTGTCGGTAATTTGCTCCAGATATTCCAAGCGTATGGGGTCACGGCCGTCTCTCTCTTACTCTGGCAACGATACATCCCATCTCTGTCTTCTGAGCCAACCAAGAAGACCCAGGAGAAGAATGGCGCTTCCCTGCGGAGGCTTATGGGATACACGAAGCCATTTTTCGTGCAGTTTGGAGCAGTTTTCTTCTTAGTGATAATCTCCTCCCTGGGTACATTTCACTTTGGAAACCTTCTGTTGACTATGTATACTATGGTATTGGTGTAGTTTTTCAAAGATATTGTTTGAGCTTGTAGTTATGTAATAGTATTAAGCAGCTGGAAATATAATTGACTCGTTATGAATATGTCTTTAAATCGGAGGCTGCTGCAAAAGTACGTTACATGACAAATACATTTTAGGTAAGAATTTTTTTTAGGTTCCTGCCACATGAGCATTGTCTTAAAATACAGTTTAGCTATATTACATATTAGATTTGTTAAAGTCATGGTCAAATGTTGTGCCCTCAGGCGAGATGGCAATTCCCCATTACACTGGCCGAATGACCGATTGGATCATGAACGAGGATGAGCCCGAGGCCTTCACTCACGCCATCACTGTCATGTCACTGATCACCATCATGAGGTGAGCTGCTCCTGCAGGGCTGATGATGGAGATGGAGAGGGCTGGAATAACTGCGCTGTGGTTTTCTGACTGCCCGTGTCCCCATCTTTCATAGCGCCGTGTCTGAGTTTGTGTGCGACCTCATCTACAACATCACCATGAGCCGCATCCACACCTTCATCCAGGGCCAGGTCTTCAAGGCTGTGCTGAAGCAGGAGATCGCTTTCTTCGATACAGTGCATACTGGTGAGAGAGAGGTGTTATCTTGCGAATGGCCAATGTGAAGCAGAGTTTAATGATGTTCCTAAAATGTGGCACACGCAGTAGTAAAAATTCCTTCTCTGGAAGGACAGCAGTGTCAAGAGCTTCGACAGCTGACTCACCTGGTCACCAGTCCTCAGTCAGCTACTAAATATTGTGAATGATGCTTTTCAGCCAGGTCCAAGTAAAATAGTTAATTTTAAAAGAACAATCGAGTTAATTCCAGAATTCTATGTATTTTACTTACAAGGAAACTGGCCTTTTTAGAAAAAGTAAATACAAAAAGAGAGGATTCAAAAACATATTTATTTAGCTGTGATTTTATTTGTGTTATAATGCTTATGCCATTTGAGTCTTGTTCCAAGGATCACCTTACTTTTGAAAAGCTGTTAAACATATTGAATTCACTTGGAAAACCTTATTTCAAGACCAATCAAGCTGTCGGACAAACCAAAACATGTTGTCTCCTAGGTGACATTGTATCGCGCATCACCACGGACACCAACACCATGAGCGAGTCTCTGAGCGAGAAGCTCAGCCTGCTGATGTGGTACTTCATGCGCGTCACCTTTCTCTTCATCTTCATGCTGCGGCTTTCCTGGAAGCTGTCTCTCTTCACTGCGCTTGGGCTGCCCATCATCCTCGTCATACCTGAGCTCACTGGGAAATTCTACCAGGTAAATCATTTCAGCCTTTCTTTCAACTTTTTTTTTTTTTTCCATCTTTCAGTAAGGCTTTTTTTTTTTTTTTTTTTTTTTTTTTTTTGGCCATCTGGGGACCACATGGAATCTGGACCTTTACTCAGGCTTTAGCTTACACCTTCAATATTGTCTTCATTAATTCAGCAGCACACCCCTAATTCAGGTTAAGCACATGAGAACTTCTGACCCCTCTGTAAGTTTACATTGTGTGGCCTCTAGGCACAGTGCCTGCAGAGGAAGCTTCACAATGCAATGTTTCTGTCCTAGTCGCTGTCAGTGAAGGTCCAGGAGTCACTGGCCCGGGCAAATGATGTTGCCATGGAGACCTTTTCCTCCATGAAAACAGTGCGGAGTTTTGCTAATGAAGAGGGAGAGACGGAGAGGTACAAAAAAAAGCTAGAGGACACATACTCGCTAAACAAAACCGAAGCTGCAGCCTACGCTGTTTCTACCTGGACCAACAGTGTGAGTATCGTATCTGCATTTCTGCGTGCTTATTAATACCACAGATGAGATAAAAATGGTAAACATCTGTATAGCGCTTAAGAAAAAAGAAACTTTTCCTTTTCCCTAGCTGTCCAGTCTGGCTCTGAAGGTCAGTATCTTGTACTATGGCGGCCGCCTGGTTACAGGGAAGGACGTCAGCAGTGGTGACCTTGTGTCCTTCGTCCTGTACGAGCTGCAGTTTGCATCTGCTGTTGAGGTACAGCACACCTTCCCTCAGTGGATCTATCCGCTGTCCTTGTACCTCTTTAAGGCATTATCTGAGAGTTCTGCAGAATGGAAAAGGAGAAGCAAACATAAGGAAAGAGTTAAAACTAATTGCCATCTTTACTTCTGCAGCATAACACCTGCCCTTTCTTTCCTAGGTCCTCATGTCATATTATCCCCATGTGAAGAAGGCTGTTGGAGCCTCTGAAAAGATTTTTGAGTATGTGGACAGACAGCCTCAGGTTCCCCCTGAGGGCTCACTGGCGCCCAAAGTGCTTCGGGGGAATGTGCACATGAAGAACATCACATTTGCGTACCCAAAGAGACCCGACACACCTGTGCTCAAGGTGTGTGTGTGTGTGAAGGGCGAAGCTGTTAATGTATGATCATCCAGAGCTTGTTTAGCTTCACACTTCTCATACATAGAGAGTAATGACTGTGTCCCATAATCTATGTGCTGCAGGGCTTCTCTCTGGAGCTGAAGCCTGGTGAGGTGACTGCTCTGGTTGGACCTTCTGGTGCAGGGAAGAGCACCTGTGTGAGCCTGCTGGAGAGATTCTACCAGCCACAGGACGGGGAGATCCTGCTCGATGGACAGCCTCTGTACAGCTATCAGAACCAGTACCTGCATGACAAGGTAACCGCCTTTTATCTTGTTCATTTCAAAACTGATGTGTGTTCAACAAAATATTACCAACAAAGTACCAGTCCAAAGGGAGGCACAGATTTACACTGAATTTATGATCTACATTATGACTTTCCAGTGCTGCAGTTTTTCCCCTACCTTGCAATCAAGACTTCTGACATTGTTCCTGCTGCCCACTATCACTGATTTTGACCTGCCTTTTTTTTTCCTAACTAAATGTTTGAAAAACAGCTTGCTATTATACAGTATACACTCATAGATATACACATTTCATGAATTAATATTTACAGATGTGAGCTCTATACACTTTTATATGCTTTACATGTACTGCCTAGTATTTTATTTTGTGTACATATTCGCATTTTAATCCAAGTTATAGAAGAAGTCGGAGCATTGTATGTATAAATTTGACACGGGCATTTGATATTTGCATATATTAGTGAGGTGTGTGTATGTATATGTATTGTCGTTGTGTTTCAGTCCTCCGTGTCTCTTCATACAGATCGCTGTGGTGAGCCAGGAACCAGTGCTGTTTGCCCGCTCTGTGAGGGAGAACATTAAATATGGCAGAGAGGGCGCTACCGACGAGGAGATGATTAGGGCTGCTGAGCTGGCCAATGCACACAAGTTTATTTCTGACCTGTCAAAAGGATATGATACAGGTTATTATTGTTGTTTTTATTATTATTGTTAGCTATTGCTTTGATACCTTTCAGCAAGATATGACTTCTTATCCTCTCATTTGTGACAGACGCTGGGGAGAAAGGGGGCCAGGTCTCTGGGGGTCAGAAGCAGCGCATCGCCATCGCCAGAGCTCTTATCCGACAGCCCAAGATCCTGGTGCTGGATGATGCCACCAGCTCCCTAGACACGGAGAGTGAGCACCTGGTAAGTGTCTGCGTTTTTGTCCGTATGATTCCTTGCGTCACTAACAAGAGTTTGCTTTTGCTGGATTATTGTCAGTTTCTCGCTGTACGTCTCTGTTTTTAATTGTTTTTCATCACTACGTCGGCTTGTCATGCCATTCTGCTGACGGCATTGCACATGTAACCTTAACACCTTAAAAATATAATTTTGGGGCATAAAATTCTGGGAACAGAATAATTGGTTCTGATCTTATCAGGGACAGCTCCATTGTCAAATATTAGCAGGTAACACCATAATGTTAAAGGAGATTCCTTAGTTATGTTTTTTTTTCTCTTTTAAAAAAACTAACCGCAGTTAAACTAACCACTCTATATGTATTAATACGATAACTGATCATTTGGCTTTACTAGCTCTTACTCTGGAATACTTTTATTTCCTTATAAAATACATCAATGGGGGGTGAGTCCCGCTTTCCAGTGGGTCTGGGGTTCGAGCCCTGCTTGAGATGCCTTGTGATGGACTGACGTCCCGTCCCAGACCCATCGGAGAGCAGGCCCTGGCCACACCTCCCGTGTAAGAGCACCCTAGTCTAAATCATATGAAACGCCTGTTTACCCAGGTACACGAGGCACTACGGAAGAACTTCAACCAGTGTGCTGTACTGCTGATCGCTCACAAACTGAGCACGGTGGAGAAGGCCAATCACATCATCTTCCTGAAGGATGGGGAGGTGATAGAAGAAGGCACCCATGAAGAGCTACTTGGGAAAGGTGGTGCCTACGCCCAACTGGTAGAGAAACAAAACACTGCTTTCCAGCGCAGTGCAGAGGAGGGTTCGGATGCAAATGGTGTTTGACACAAAGTCTGAGGACCTCGTTCTGTCTGCTTTATCCAGATCCACCATTCCACTCCTTTACTGCATATTACAATATTTTACTTAGCAAGTTTATCTGTCAACCAAAATTAAGGACAAGAATCCCATCATATATCATTATCCTGTTTTAATTTGTTAGACCTTTTTCATTGTAAAGTATGCTTGTACTGGACTGCATACTTGGTTACAATATTGATGTAAATATTTAAGAACATGTATTTATGTTACATGAGAATGTGCTGAGTTGTACTTTTCTATCTGTTGTATGTTTTCTTCAAACAAGGACAACATAAAGACCTGGTTTTTTTATGAGACTTACAGTGGAGAACCTTGGAGTGCAGTATCCAGACATATGTTATTGTATTATTATCAGAATTGCATATGACATATGCAATTCTGATAATACAGAAGTGAAATATGTATGTGTTTGGTTGGTCATGAGACATGGTTATTGAACAGGCTGTAAAGATTGCTCAGAAATCCTTAAAATGTTAAAATGACCAAGAAATCCAATAAATGTTGTGGTAAATCTTATACGTTATTGCTAAAATGTAATTATTGATATATTTTTACAAAAAATGACAATGTATTTTGCTTTTAAATATTTGCTGGTAACAAAATATGTCCTACACAATGCTACATTATATGTGAAATGTAAATGTTTCAGTTCACTTTACTGGGAGCAAAAATGTTATATTTCTTAAACAGATGTTTGGCTCATAGTGCCTGCTCTATTTATGGGGGGTGGTGGTGCAGTGGGTCTGGGGTTCAAGTTCTGCTTGGGGTGCCTTGTGACGGACTGGCATCCCGTCCTGGGTGTGTCCCCTCCCCCTCCAGCCTTACGCCCTGTGTTGCTGCTCAGGCCCTGAGTTTGGATGAGTGTGTGTCCTCTGGTTGACTGTTTTCTTCTCACAGGCCATAGACATATGTGTGCGTATGCATGCTTGTGTACCCTCTGTAACCTAATGCCCTGTGCTTCTGGGATAGACTCCAGAACACTCTGACCCTGACAAGGACAGTTAATGAGAGTGAACACATGGGTTCCTATTTTAGGAAATGCAGACTTTGTATACACACACACACACACATGGTCTGAACTGCTTGTCCTATTCAGGGTCAGGGGGAGCCAGAGCCTAACCTGGCAACAGAGGGTATAAGGCTGGAGGGGGAGGGGACACACCCAGGACAGGACGCCAGTCTGTTGCAAGGCACCCCAAGCGGGACTCAAACCCCAGACCCAACGGAGAGCAGGACCTGGTCCAACCCACTGTGCTATTGTGCCCCCTGTGCAGACTTTGCAGTAAGAGTCAAAAAGACAGATACAGGGAGGTTGGAGTGCAACACATTAGTGAACCATTATGGTTTCCAATTTGGAATTCTCCCAGGCCAAAGCTTAGTTAAGTCCCTTTACTCTGATCACGGTATCCAACATAACACGTGGTTTCAAGGAATCGTGTCAAAGTGACAACGGGTCCGGACACAGTGCAAATTAACGAAATGTTTACTGCCATCTTGTGGCCACACGAAGTGTGTACACCCCAAAAACGTGCACACTTTTAAACACCCACATTGCTTGCTACCCGAAAAGAAATTAGATTATTAGTTTAAGAAGATTTTTCTATAAATTATATGCTGTTTTCCTGAATTCAGCTATTAAAAGGCTCGGTGACTCGGGGAGCCAACTCAGTTGCCGAGTTGGCAACTGCTGCTCTGCTGACGTCATGGTTTTCGAAGCACCACATGATCGGGTGGTTATGTGCCGTCAGATGTGAAAAGACACATGCATACATAGATATTACACGCATGTTATCCAGGTCAGAGCCCCCTTTGCGCTACATTTCAGCTGTAGAGCAGAAAAGTATGTTTGTTAGCTGACTTTATTTCGTGCTTTTCACTCGTGAGAAGTCACTGCAGTGCAGAAAGACCCCCCCCCCCCCCCCCCCCCCCCCGAAAGCGCTAAGCAACTGTCAGTGTTGCTTGCAAATTAACTGGCCACTCACTCATTTGAGGAGGATATAACAGATGTCGGGAGGTGGTGAAAGAAAACACAGACCTGAATTCACAATCTAAGCAAACAGAAACACTTTTTGAAGAGCAGTGAGTGAGTCGGTTTGGCGTTTCCGGCATCACGTGGGTCACGTGACGAATCGCCACCCAATAGGCGGCCAGTAACAGCGCTCAGAAGCGCGCTCTCTGCGCGAGCCCTAATTTGGCGAGTGGTACGTGAGAAGAAAGTGTTTCTTTAGTGACAGTGTGTTTCTGCATAAATTAACGGGTGTCTTTTTTTGCTGGATATTGTCTGCCTCGTATGCCGTTACGTTGTGGAAACGTTGTAGGATCAGGATGACATGACATGACATGTCACATGATGATGTGTACAATACTTTGACAAATGCAATACTGTGTATGTATGTCGAATTTTCTAGAAGTTACAGTGCATATCTAGAGTAGATATGCACTGTAAGTAGTACTTGGCTGCATCGGAGAACTACTCTGTAAGTGCCGTTTTTACCCCCCCCCCCGGGAGCTGAATTCTCCGGAAGTCTTTGTGACCTTTAAGTATAGTATACTATGGTACATGTGACGTAGTTCATTGAATTCGTCGAATACACGTGGCAAGTAAATCTTGAAAGTTGGGGAAAAACGCTTGAACTTGAATGCCAGTAAATTTTAGGTTTTATTTTAACATTCTTAGCAAATACTGCAGGCTTGTAGTTTGTATCAATTCAATTCAATTTAATTCAGTTCAATTCAGTTTATTTTATTTATATATAGCGCTCTTCCCGCGCAGTGACGCAGAGCCCAGAACACAGCAGGTATAAGGCAAAGAAACAAAGACAGCTGACTACAGACTAGCGTTATACATTACAAGGAAGAAAAAAACTCCCAACTGAAAGTCGAGGGAGAAAAAAACCTCTGGAGGTTCAAGTGCCAGTGGCTGCCCACCCCTCATGGGCATTCTAGGTAGGACTTCTAATTAAATCATATATTACAGGTGACAATGGCATTGTTGCTGTATGGTTTACCATGTGTGGTTGACAGTTTACATTTACATTTACATTTATTTATTTAGCAGATGCTTTTCTCCAAAAGCAATGAACTCTTTGTAGTGTTATCAGCCCACACACCTTATTCACCAAGGTGACTTACACTGCTAGATACACTACTTACAATGGATCACTTATCCATACATCAATGGAACACACACACTCTGTGTAACTCACACAATTGCTTAAATAATAATACAAATTAATAAATAAAAAATAATTAAAAATAAACAGTTTAAATATTGATTCATTGATTAATGGGGGAAATTTCACTTGAAGTTCCAGTACTTTTTCCAGCTACCAAAAAACTGCTGACCAATCATACAGTATTTTCTTTTAAGGCAGCTGGTAATGGAACTTAAAGAGAAATTGGATACCAAGTACAAGTAGTGTATATATATGTTACTATAAATGGAACAAAGCAGCAGAAAATAATGAGCCACATTTGAGTTCCTTGCTTCATTGCAGGGGCTAGGTGATGTGATAGTCGGAAATAATAATAAAAATTATCATCTCAGAAGTAGAAAATACATTATTATTTAAATCAACACAAAGAGCCCCTTATGCAGCATTCACAATTCAGCCAAGTTTCACTTCCCCACTCTGTTAACGGGTATTGACATAACAGTCTGGGTGGGGGATATTTCATATACAAATTTTTTAAGGAAATTCCTAAAGAGGGGGAACAAAGAACACATTTTTTCCTTTATGAGCTGCTTTCTTTGAATAAGTGACTTTGATAAGGTTGATCTATATATAAGTCCCACAAGTCTAACTCAAGTTTAACTTGGCATCTTAGTGTAACAAACATGTAATCTATCAAATTTTCACTGCCTTTGACCCAACAAAGTCTACTTAAACCAACTCTTCTATCCACCTGTACCAGCAGTATTCTTGTATAGGGTTAAAATCTCCAGAGAATATTGTCTTCACATCAAGTTCAAATGGGTCCAGCTGAAACCTCAGCGAAGCTGGTGTACACACACCTGTGACCTCAAGCCTGCATAAAGGTAATTTCCAACAACACAGCGCTGGTTCCCAGTTGACAGTTTAGTGCAGTCATTCATTTACATTACATAAATTTATATTTATTAATGTAGCTGATGTTTTTGTCCAAGGCGACTTTTTTATTCATTTTCTTCCCCATTTTCTTTTCTAATGTTTCTGCGTTCGGCCGGTAGATGGCAGCAAAATGCAATTATAGAAGAGAAATTCACAGACCATATTTCCTTACACACGTTTAACAGTTTACAGTGTTCATTGATGTCAGAAATTAAGCTTTATAGTGTTTTTTATTACTGGTATTTCTAACACTTTTATATAAACTACCCAGTGAATAAATAGATGTGTACTATTATGCTTTTTTAATTGCAAACGCTGACAAATGTGAGGGAATTGGCCCCATCCTCGTAGTTAGTTTTGTTGCTAGTTTAGTTGTCCACAAATGAGACCTGCAGTTAGAAATTAAAGTGAAGCACTTTTTAATACATTTAATATGTTCTCCCCACACTGTGTTTTATTTCACTCCTGTGCTGCCTGAAGGAACATGGGAGTGTCTTTTGTGTATAAAACAGAACACATCACGCTGAGCACAAGGTTGAGGAGATGATGAACAGTATGTTTTAATTTTCATTTTAAAGAAAACTTTAATGTTGCTTCAAGTTAATAAAATATTATAAAATGGACGGGTGTCTCATCCATGAGAAAGGATGACTGTAAGGAAAAGAAAGTAGGAAGTTTGTGAGGTCCCCACAAACTGCAATGATTTGGAAAATCTTGACTTGAAAGCATGTGATGATTACTGTTGATTTCTTTTCTACTAGTAACTATATTGACTGAAAGGGCTAAAACAGGAAATGCATTGTTTTAATATTTTCCAGTGACAAAGTTTGTAATATGGTGTTTCACAATTCCAGTAATAAATTAATTTATACGTTTGAATGTAGAAAATGTTTAGAATTGCCTTACGACTACACAATACTTTAAATAATTAATTAATCTTACACTATATGAAAAAAAAAATCTGAAAAAAAATCCCAGAATGCATTAATACCTGTGTGCAGAAATCTCTTTTTCTTACAAGTATATTCATACACTTACTTCACTTGCTACCTGAGGTAAGTGAGATTTACCATGGTAAATATATAGGAATGCAGTAAGATTAGATCACATCTGAGGAAATCTTATGATATGAGAAGTACTCGGAACCATCAGAAACCCCCTAGTCCCTGTTCTGCACTGTCATGAGGAAGAAGAATACAAATAATTGATGGAGAAGATAGTTGAAGAATGTGACTTCAGTTATCTATGTGTCTGTATCATTCTAGAGGGTGTCTTGTCCAGGTAGGAGAGGGGGTGATGGAAGCCTTTTCGGCTTTTTTCTTCTCTCCCATATCTCAGAAATGAACACACAAAAGGAAGTAAATAAACAGATGTTCAAAGGAAGCTAAAAGGTAAAAGGCTTCCCACTCCTCACGAAAGGAAACTAGCAGCTACTGAGTATTGGCAGAAATTAATCATAAAGGCAGAATCAGTTCTACTGTTAAAAAAAAAGAAATTGTTTACAATTATAATGCTGTTTTAAGGAAATTTCTAGATGAGATTGCACCTCTTAAAACTGAAGTAACAGCTCATAAATACGCCTTTACGGAAACAACATGATTAATTAAATTAGAATGCCATGGACAAGTATCAGTTGAAATCAACTAAATTACTATACATATTCATCATTGTGCTTTGGCCAAAGGGATCATTCTTAACGGAGAAGCTCTATTTGCTACTCGGTTGACTTCTTGCACTAAAATAATTAACAACAACAATACTGACCTACATGTCCTGTTCCAAATAATACTAATAATTACAAGAGCCCAACTAATAACAATAACAATTCCCCTACTGCTGCTGCCTATATACCTAGTAGTGGTGACTTCCTAGGTTAGCTCTGTTTGAGAAAAGATAATATATGACTTCAAGTTCAGCAGGACAATCACAGTCCCCCTTGTACCTTTGACCAAGTCATTTTACGGTCAAGTGAGATAGTTAATATTTTGGTAGTTTTAATATGTATAATTATTGTTGCCTATGATTATAGGCAGTTTAATGTAGTGTATCTACCACTGTAAGTCATCTTGGATGAAGGTGTGAGCTGAATAATGGTTAATAATCTTTGTACGTTACTTTGGAGAAAAGTGTCTTCTATTGAATTAATGTAAATTTCATTCACTGCTCAACTGGGAGGTGCATGAAACTGAAATTCAGCAGTCGCTAATGTAAAGGAAAGGTATTAAATGAAATATCTCACAAATTTTGTTTCTTGAAATTCAAATGGGCATATGCTGAGGGCTGACTTCATATATATGGTTTCAATTGCTGTTCCTGCTATAGTACGCCTGAGCAAGGTACTTACCCTGCGGTATAAATCACTCTGTGTTGCTTTGAGCAAAGGCTTTGGCAAAATAAAGTTTCTAACATAAAACCTTAAAGCATGATACCAATAAAGACCAATATGTAATATGTATTTGTCTGCAATATACAGTATTCTGTAAAACTTTGTTCTGTTAAAATATTGATTTCTTTGGTCAAACCTGACTCAGAATAAAAAAAAAAGGCAAAGTTTTTTCACAAAAGAAACTGCTCTTACTGATACAAAGATTTCTATGGCATAACAGATCTGATAAAATGTTCTGAATGTTCTGTTACATAACATATTTAAAATGATATTAAAGGAAGTATAAGCAGCAGTGTTGTCATTTTCCTGTTATTATTAGTTTATTAATCACATTGTGCTTCTTACAACCTGGCTGTCACCTAGTAAATAAGTTTTCTGAAGCCCTGAACCACTATAACAGATACACTGGAACAAATGAAAATTAGACTCCTGCGTGTGAGACCTGTAAGAGATTTACAGATGAGCGATGGAAATGATAAAGTATAAGAGGAAGAATACCACTTCCCCATTACAGATCACGGGCACAAAAGAATAGTGATTCACTGGGAACTTCTCCTTAGCGGTATGTTCTTCTGAGTTTGTGGCAGTCTCTAATGATCTCTTCCTCTAAGAAATAATGAAGAACACCCCAACATTTCCTTGGGGCCTCCAGTTCATTCAGGGTCATCCACTGGCACATGTATTAAGGACAAAGTTCTCTGTTATTCCTATCAATCAAAACTTTCTTAAAAATAAATATACTTATCATCAAAAGAAACCTGTTTCACTGTGAAGTGCCACATGCTGCTCTTGGTGTGTGTGCAGCCGTCTGTACTTTTTCCAAAATCGAAGAGGGGACTGACACAGAGTCAAGATTCCTGTATTAGGTACCAAGTTCTACTCATCATAATGCTTTAGTTTCTAACATTAGATAGCGGACTTGTTACATTTCTCTTCCTTCTGTGGCATCTTTTCAACCCTGCATTTCATTTCCTCCAGGTGCTCCACTTTCCTTGCACACTCAAGGTAAATTGTTGGTCCTAAAATTGCCCATAATGAATGAATGGATGAGTAAGTGGGCATCCCGTTAAGGGTGTACCCGCTCAAGTATGGCACACACTGATTCTGGGATAGGCTCCTAACATGTAAACTCCACACAGACTGAGCCAGATTTGAATCTATGCCCAATCAGTCCAGGTGCTGTGAGGCAGCAATGCTACTCACTAAGCCACCATGCCATCGTAATCTATGTGCAATTATTTTACATTCAGCAAAAATGCTAAATTTCAATGGATACAAACTGTCAAGTCAGTTCAACTCATAGGGACTACTGGCGTAAGCCTTGTAGTAAGGAAGGGAAGTGAGTTACCATGGCTTTCTTCCGCATGGCTCATTGGCCTGTGAAACCGGGAGAACAGGCTAAGAGGTACCAGCATCACACGCCGCCCGACCACGTTTTTTGAGCATTCAATTTATTTAACAGTGTGAGAATGAAACAAGGGTATCTGTCCAGCAATGCTGGGATGTATTTTCTAACTTTTTAGCAATTCCACCACAAATAACACAACTCTGTTCTGATAGGTCAATTGTTAAAGAGCGGTTTCACTTACCAGTTGTTTCCTAAAGTGCAGAGTCTGTTCGCTTCGCTTCTTAGTGAAACTGTGAAATGCTGAACCTGGAAGGTCTGTAGTTAAGGATGAGTCATCCTTTGATCATCGCTCTTCTTTTGGGAGCTGTATTGGGTGTCTGTTCACAAGTTCAGGGTAAGCAATGTTTCTTCATTCGTAATCTATAAATAATTGTATATGCAGGTTTATGTAACTAAGCTGCAACTCTTTTCCTGTTCGCAGACAGATGCCATTTAAATAAAATTTCGATCATTTCAATGTATGACTTAGAACATAGCAAACGTACCTGAGGTACTGTTAATTACATCTTCTCAGTGCAAATAGTAAAACCCCCTTAGAAACGTTAACAAATAAATAGTTATTTATCAGGTAAAACCAAGGAATAACAATTTTTTTCCTGATTTTTTCCAGTGTATGTGGATATGCATGTTGTTGCCTGTCATACTAATGACATGGATCCCGAGGACGAGAAACAGCTGGATGGAAATGAAATGTATTACCTTGATTTTAAAAAGAAAGACGTTGTGATCACAAAACCGCCAAGTTTAGGACAGTTTAGCGTTCCACTCTGGGTGCAGTATGCACTGCTGATGCATAAGGTTTGCCTGTACAACCTGTATGTGGCTGTCGAAGCTGAAAACTACCCACCTGAGCAGATCGGTAGGATTCCCCTTATGCATTTTCTACAGCAGTCCTAAATTACCCTTAAAAACATTTTTATGTTAAAAACTAAATTAACTGTATACAAACAACTAACAAAACAGATAATGTTGTAGACACCCTTTTTGTTACTCATTCTAATCTCTAAAAAAAAAAAAAAATATTTTGTGATATTTCGTGACATATTTACATAGGACTTTGTTTACTTACACAGATTATGCTACACTTTCATACTAAAAGAATGGGAAATAAATAAAAAAATGAAATGTTAAAATGATCCACAAAATATCACAAAGTATTTTCCCTGTCATTTTACATTTTTTGAGACAGTGTTCTGAGGTCTTCAGCCAAAATGTAATATAAGATAAAGTGCATCCCAGTAAACAACACATTTGTATAACGTATTTAATGAACAAAGTTATCTAGCACAAACTGGCACTGTGAGAAAAGTAATTTCCCTCATATATGTGATAACTGGTTGAACCAAATATCAGTTACTGAGTTTTGTCATCCAACTGGAGGCCATAGGCTCTAAAAATCTGGGTGCAAGGAAGGGAAGAGCTATCAGATGACCACCACTTGGTGGTGAATTGGATTTGACATATTGGGCCACCAACCATACAGACAGTAGAGACTAAATTGTTCTGTGAGGGTTTTTTGGGAACAACTTCACTTCTGAGAGAATTTCTTTGTTTTCATGAATGAGGATGGGAACATTCAGTCAGAATGGGCAGTGTTTAAGAGCTCTGTTGTAGACACATCTGCTGAAAGCTGTGGTTTGAAGGCAGGTCGTGCCTCCCATGGTATCAACTCCAGAATTGCTGGTGGTCATGAGCTATGAAGCAAGCTGCTATGTCTTAAAGTTGTTTCGGCAAGCAATTCTTATGAGGAAAAAGCATAATCTTGCTCATGCTGTTCTAAACTAGACGGGAGAAGTGCTGACCACTCCTGGGGTGACTGCTGAGCTTTGGAGGGAACACTGAGGAACTCCTCAGTCCCGCAAACAGACCCTCATGCCAGGAAGCAGTGTTTGATGTCTCTGGTGGATTAAAACCTGTTTCTGTTCCTAACGTTAGGATAGCAGTATAACAACAACCCCGTAGTGGTAATGCTGCGACGGTGAATGTCATTCGGCTATACATGTCAGCATTACTGGACAGTGTGCGGGTAGATTAAACCAAAAAAAATTAAAAATCAGCTAACATGCAGAAAGTGAATTTTTTAAAATGGTTCAGTCACCAAGCCACCAAACCTGGACCTGAATCCAATAGAAAATCTGTGACTTGAATCTGGTTGTCAACAGGCTACTCCAAGCCAACATGAAAAACCTTGAGTTATACTTCTAGGAGGAATAAGAGAAATTGACACAACACTTCAGTGCAAAAGTTCATGGAAACATTAAAAATGAATAAAGGCTGTTATGATGGTAAAAGAGACATTAACTTATGGGGTTAGAGTACTTATAACACTGTAACATAATGGCAATCTTGACTCAACAGAGTAACATCAGAGTTATGTTTGACTATAGAGTTAAGGTTTACACAAATCATTAAGGGTAACGATTATTCAGAGGTGAAAATCCTAATAGTATCCATTTGTAACCAGTGTACGTATAGCACCCAGACTCTCTGTGCTTAACAACTTACATAGATGCAAATTTTGTAAGGGACTGTTTAATGATTACAGATCCTCCTGAAGTCATAGTTTATCCCAGGAATAAGGTTTTACTTGGCAGAAGAAACAAGTTGATCTGCTTTGTGAACAACTTCTTCCCACCACCTGTGAAAGTGAAGTGGACTAAGAATGATGTGGAGGTGACAGAGGGGGTCACTCTGAGTCGCTACTACCCCAACAAGGATTTCACCTTCAGACAGTACTCTACTGTACCCATCACCCCACAGGAGGGGGATGTTTACTCCTGCACTGTGGAGCACAACGGGCTTCCTGAACCTGAAACCAGGTTCTGGGGTAAGATTTCTGCAATATTCATAGTAAAGCAAATCATTTGAAGAAGCAAAACAAAACTTCATGGCAAACATACATTTCCACCATTGAGATAGACCTTTTCTCACTGATACAAAGAGTATGAGAGGGAACTGTGGAAGGAGAGAACAGTACTAGATCTCTTTCTGCAGTCTTTTATCATATAAAGCCTTTTTTATATTTTGGAGGTAAATTGTGTACAACACAGATTTAATCAAAGAAAATTTGTTAAACATTTGGAAGAGTGAATTATTTATTTATTTTAATATGGATTAAAACAACAAAAATTTCAAGTGTTACCAAGCTTTCCTAAACAACTTATAATTTCTTCATTCATCCCTTCCATCTTGGTTTAAAACTCTTTATTATATAAGTAAATAATTTAAACTGTTGCACACATTTAACCTAAAATATATACAATAAAACCTTTTCACAAAGTAACATGATTGAAACTATTTGTCATTGTCCTGACAGAGCTGGAAATCCACGAGGTGTCAGACACTAGAGAAACAGCTTTGTGTGGAGTTGGACTGACGCTTGCTCTACTGGGTGTTGGAATTGGAACTTTCTTTGTTATAAAAGGAAAAAACTTAAATTAGGAAAGGTATGTACGCAGTATTATACAGAGAATTCAGGTGATGTGATTATTATTAAAAATGCAGTATCATTTGTGGAGCTTCACAGGACCTGGGCCAATTGGATGCAGGATCAAACCCAGCTCAGTCTGTGTGTGGTTTGCATGCTTTCCATATGTCTGAAAGACATACAGTTGAGGCTGGACACTCTAAATTACCCATAATGCACGTGTATCTCCCTTGTGACGGACTGGTGTCTCATACAGGATGTACCCCCTTAGCCCTTTGCTTATGGATTCTGGGATAAACAACATTTTTGGAGTAGGAAAACAAGAGCCTTAGCAAGGGACAGCTGGTAGTGTAGTGTAGTGGTTTGTGCTATTTCCCTTGGCTCTAAAGGTTACAGGTTCAATCCTCACATCTCGCTATAGTGGAGCGAGGTACTTACCCTAAATCATTCCAGTAAAAATTACCCAACTGTTATAAATGAGTAAATAACTCCAACCTTAAGATTATAAAATAGACAAAAGTGTCAGCTAAATCAATAAAGGTAGTTACAGCTTGTGTACCACCACAAAAGGGTGCCTTTTTATTTAGGCCTCTTACTGGCAAATACAACTTGTGTAGTGAGACATTGCAACATTACATGGATTTTTATCCAAAATGTTAAGGTCCAGGTGGAACTATACCGGATCAGGTCACCTTGAAAAAGGCCTCGGTTTAAACCTTACATCAGAGAAATAAAAGCCGTAATTATTCAGTTTTCAGTGCATTCCGCAGTGCATCAGATGTCACCAGAAGCAAGAAAGAGGGCCACTGGTTTGCTGCAGGGAAGTATGTCATATGCCAACACTGCCAGACATTATGGATTAAGCTGCTTCACTGTGTCCCTGACTGCAGGTTTCAGCCGACCAGCAGGACAGATGCCGATCCGAAATCTGGTCACCCTCAAGTGACCCCACCAAAGCAGGACCAGCACATCACACTGGACCATGCTTAAGATTGTTTCAGATCTGCTATCCATACCGTTGCTGAAACTGCTGGCTGGCACAGTGCTTGCATCAGTGTCAGGATAGTGAGGGAGAAGCTCCATTCTGCTGCCCTTAGTCTATCCTAACTCATGCCAGGGCTCCATCTGTTCCTCACACAGTCAGCAATATCATTTTTTTCCAAAATTCACAGTTAAAGTTACTTTGTTTATAGTGACACACACATAGATTGTAGATTATACGAATATAGATTATTATTCATGAAATGGTAATCATTCACATGACATTCCTGTTATGCTTACTACATCAGCTAGGAGAGTTCTCATGCAACGTATCATATGATGGCACAATGTAAAAGTCAAAGCGAATGCCAGAACATGAAGAATGCAGCAGTTATACAACAGCGCACCTGTCTGTGCATGTGGCATTTTCACTTGCAAGGATGGTTGCATTTAACCCGCCTCAACTTTTTTTCCCTCACTGTGCACTTTCTGATCTATGGGAAAAGATGGTGTGAATATTTCTACAAACTGGACCTGTTACCCTGTGTGCTTTTGGCCTCATAATTTTGGCATGCATGGCTGTGATTTTTTTTCCACTCTGTAACCTACACACACTGTATCTGTATCTATTGCCTTGAAAACAGATGACACTGAAGCTCATACCACAACATCCTTAGAGGACTCAGGAGCAGAGTGTCATTCTTTGTGGTCAGAAATGCAATGAAGTCTATAATTTTGCTAACTGGAGCCACCTCTTGCCCTTACTGCTTTTTGAGCTCCTATGTTATCATCTGCTAAATCCCTCATTTTCCAGTGCGGTGGACATTGTGCAGGGAGGGCAAGCACTCTTCAGCTCACTGTTACTGGCAGTAAGGTGTGAATCATCAGCAGTAACTGGCATTCTTTTTACATATTCTCTTAAAGGAATCTATAGCTGCAGTCATTACAACTGGTTACAAAATCAGTTCTGGGGATTACAAAGTTGGTGATAAAACATGTAACATGGTGAGTTTAATAAACTGTACAAGAAGCCAGAACTGTAAGCATGCAGTCCAGGAGTAGATACTTGCCAGGAATTCGAGAGCCTCCTGCTAAGCCTTTTCTGACACTTTAGTTGGATTTGAATCCAAGTCTGTTTGCACAGCCAAGGATGTTGTGAGGTGTTACTTTCATGAATTATATTAACTTTACTTTATTTAGCAGACGCTTTTCCCTGAAGCAACTCCCAGTGAACGTTATGTAGTGTCATCAGCCCACAGACCTTATTTACCAAGGTGACTTACACTGCTAGATACACTACTTACGATGGGTCACTCATCCATACATCAGTGGAACACACACACTCTCTCTATTACTCACACACCATGGGTGAAGTGGAACAGCATGCTTTTAGACTGTGGCAGGAATCCAGAATACCCAGAAGAGACCCATGCAGACAAGAGGAAAACATCAAAACTTCACTCAGACTGAGTGGGGATTGAACCCATGCCATCTTGGACCACCCAGGCACCGTGAGACAGCATTGCTACTTGCTGTGACACCCAATTCCCATGGATAATTCAGAACACAAGTGCAGAGGTTTGTCAGCAGAACTGAGCAGCTGTGCAATGGGGAGCTGAAGTTCTTCATGAGAACATGGGGACGGGAAGATACTCGTGAGGTTAGGGGCTGTTATAGCAGGCAGGGGTCTGAGGAGCAAGAACAATGGACAAGGGCAAGAGACAGCATGCAGTCTCAATAAAATTCTGAACTGTTTGTGGGGTAGGGGGTGCGGTGGCGCAGTGGGTTGGACCACGGTCCTGCTGTCCGGTGGGTCTGGGGTTCGAGTCCTGCTTGGGGTACCTTGCGACGGACTGGCGTCCCGTCCTGGGTGTGTCCCCTCCCCCTCCGGCCTTACGCCCTGTGTTACCGGGTAGGCTCCGGTTCCCCGTGACCCCGTATGGGACAAGCGGTTCTGAGAATGTGTGTGTGTGTGTGTGTGTGTTTGTGGGGTGGCTTTGATCTTTTAAAGACCTGTCTGATGTAACATAAGTGTGCTGTATTCTGCCAGGTGAATTGGAGCAGGACCTCTGGTGATCACAGGAAGTACTGCACACATTGACCATGACAACTAGTGAGGTTCCACCATAACTTGTGTGTTAAACACACACACACACACACACACACACACACACATTTTCTGAAATCGCCTGTCCCATGTGGGGTCACAGGGAACAATAGCCTAACCCGGCAACACAGGGCGTAAGGCTGGAGGGGGAGGGGACACACCCAGGAGGGGGCACCATTTAAACACTGTAATATTATCATTGGTAATATCATTAAATATTTAGCTGATCAAGCCCTCCGTGGAGAGTGCATCTAATAAGTATCTCTATCAATAAAAAGGACAATTATTAATAAAGTGTTGAAGGTAGACATTTTTCAGAAAATATTTGCAAGGGGGGTGGTGCTGCGGTGGGCTTGACCAGGTCCTGCTCTCTGGGGGGTCTGGGGTTCGAGTTCCGCTTTGCGACGGACTGACGTCCCGTCCTGGGTGTATCCCCTCCCACAAGCGGTGTCAGATGTGTGTGTATTTGCAAGGGATTCACTAAATTAAAGCTGAAATTTACATTTATAGAAAGGAATGATCCAACGTGGCATCCCCACACACGCAATGGCATCACGTGTCGAATCAGAATGCCTGCAGAGAGGAAACCCACGCTGATTCCACACAGACTGAAACAGGACTAGAACCCACGCACTGAGGCTGCCGTTTCTCTTGTTACTTTGTAACTGTGTTCACAATGTTTGGTGACCACAGTGTGGTTGCACTTAATTTCCCCGGCCCGGGTTGTAACTTCTGAATTTCCGCACGTTTTCTAGTGTTAAACAGACCGGCGGAGAAACTGTGCGTCGCACTTGGTTTCCCAAGGACTGTTTAAATTATTGCGCCACTATTATTTCATGTTGAAAGAGACAAAAACGAAATGCTAAAAATCACACATTGATAAACCCATATTTTCCCACCTGTATAAACCGACAAATCATTTGAACGAAGGCGGTTTAGCCCGGACGGTTCACCGTCCTCCCACGCCGTCCTGTCCGGCCTGCGCTGCGCTGCGCTCTTACACAGTGTATCCAGAAAGTGTATCCTCTGCTGGGCCTTTTTTGTGATGGACACACAAAAAAGTGTTAGTTTTCTACTTTAGGTCTCGAGAACTTGTAGATCCTAGGAACTTAGAGGTGTCCACCACTAATACAGCATTGTTAAAAATGAAGAGGGAGGCAGTATTGGGGGGTTCCTCCTGAAATCCACTGTCATCTTCACTGTTTTCAGAGTGTTTAGCTCCAGATTGTTCTGGCTGCACCAGAGGACCAGCTGTACCACAGCTTGTTCGGAAAGTATTCTGACGTCTCCACCTTTTCACACAATTTGTTGTGTTGTACACTAATTTCAAAGTAAATTTAATTGATTGTTTTTTTTTTTGCCATCACTTGACAGACAAGACCCCATAATGATAAAGGGAAAACACACCCCCATTTACATTAGTAGTCAGTTCCTTTGTAGGACCACCTATAGCTGCAATTACCACTGGAGGTCGTCTTGAACATGCTTCTATCAGCTTTACACACCTGGATTTGGGCAGTTTCTCCAATTCTTCCTTGGAAATCTACTGAAGAACTGTTCTAGGGAGTATTGATAAACTGCAGTCTTCAAGTCTCTCCACAGATTTTCTAAAGGGTTGAGCTTGGGCTGTAGCTGGGCTAGTCAAACTCAAAGACTTGGTCCAAAGCCATGCAGCATTGTCTTGGCTGTGTATTTTGGATCACTGTCATGAAGAAAGGTGAATTTTCAGTCTACATTTACATTTGTTCATTTAGATGACACTTTTCTCCAAAGCAGCTTACAATATGAAGCTTCTTACAATTATTTACCCATTCATACACCTGGATAATTCTAGTGAAGCAATTTAGGGTAAGTACATTGCTTAAGAATATTAAAGCTCAATGTGAGATTCAAACGTGCAACCTTCAGGTCTAAAGGAAATAGCACTAACCACTACACTACCAGCTGTCCCCGATCTAAGTCTCTAGCCCAAGTTTTTGTGTGTTCTAGAACAAGTAAAAAGCATCTCAACAGCATGATGCTGCCTTCACCATGCTTGACTATAGGAATGGTATTAACCATGTCATAAGTTATACCTGGATTTTCCTAGACATGACATTTCGGCACTGAGGCCAATTTTTGTCTCATCATGCCAGGTAATCTGTTTTTCTCATGCTCTCAGAGTCCTATAAGTGGCATTTGGCAATCTCCAAACTTCTGTCTTACCACTCTACCAGAATCAAGAGAGACCTGATTGATGCAGTGCTACAGAGATGGTTGTCCTTCTGGCAGGTTCTCCTATCTGTACACAGAAAGCCTGAAGCTTTGTTAGAGTGGCCATTGGGTAATTTGTCACCTTAATGACCAGTGCCCTTGCTGGCCAAATACCCAGTTTGGCTGGAAGCTCACCTAGCTGCATTTCTTTAGACTGTTAGGGTTTCCTCAGGGTCCTCCAGTTTCTTCCCACAGTCCAAGGACATTTTTCTCAAAAGCGTAATTTTTCATAATTTCTCTGGGTTTTTCTGCAGTACTTTGTGTTTCATTGTAGCTGCTTTCATATGGTAAAGAAGTAAAGAGAAGTGTTTAAAATGTTCTTATGCCTTTTTGTGTTTATCCTTACAGAGCCTGAAATTCGGGAAGTGTCAGACATTGGAAAGACAGTTTATTGTGGAGCAGGACTAACTCTTGGTTTGTTGGGTGTGGGAGTTGGAACCTTCTTTCTTGTAAAGGGCATCAGTTGCAATTGAAAAAGGTATGAGGCATAATGAGGAGCATGGTGGTGCAGTGAGTAGCACTGGTGCCTCACCTATCCTGGACTGTGAGCTTGGATGTGGGTTTGAATTGCACTGTTTTACCATGGGTTTCCTCTCACATAGTGATGACATCTTACTTTTTGTAATTTTTTCACTTTCTCTTTGTTATGTTTCCACTTACTTTTGATTATTATAATTTACTTCTAGTTATCTTTTGTTTATTATTCACCATATGGCATTCATCTTAATATGGTTTTTCTTGTGTGCCTTAGATACAGCCTGCTGTAGAGAGTTCTAAAATACAGAAGCACCTCTGTAATTTGATGATTTTTCCACAGAACTAGTGAAAAGGGGGCTAAATGGCCTTGACTACTGTTAGGTTTAAGAACATACTGATAAGGGTGTTTCACACTGTAATAAAAGATGGGACAGAGATGTGCTGGGCAAACACACAGGACACATGGACACATTAACATCAGCATGGCCATATGTTCTTTGCATATGCATGCTCATCTGTAATGGTGAAAAGTGTAATAACTGGTCTGTTACCCAAATTATGCATTCTATGGAAAAACAAAGTTAAAATTAAGCAAAGTAAGTAATTTTAAAGCAAGACAATTTTAAAGTTAATATTTTCAGTTTAATATAATTGCTTTCATGTTTCACAGATTCTTATATCAGACAAACTGCTTTGCCTTCAAACGCAGCATGCTGCAGCAGACAGCTTCGAAGATTCAGAGCTGATGTCTTCTGAATGGCATGTGCTTCACATGATAAGTGGAGCGATCCTGTTCATTCTACAGGATAGTTTATATATAAAAATGTAAAATAATTACCAATTTATGAAATCAAACCATCAACATGGCATACCTTGCTCATGGCTACACGGAGAGGAAGGACCACAGAAGCACCATAATTGTTCCTAATTACCGATTTAAGTTTTCCTCTATGGGGTGTGGTGGCGCAGTGGGTTGAACCACAGTCCTGCTCTCCAGTGGGTTGGGGGTTCAAGTCCCGCTTGGGGTGCCTTGTGACGGACTAGCGTCCCGTCCTGGGTGTGTCCCCTCCCCCTCCAGCCTTATGCTCTGTGTTACCGGGTAGGCTCCGTGACCCTGTAGGGGACAAGCGGTTCTGAAAATGTGTGTGTGTTTTCCTCTATGGAAGGAGTAACCATGTACATTGTGACTTCTCTTTCTTGTCTGTATGTGACACCTATTCTTTCAATTTTGCTTTAATTTTGAGCAGTTCTGTATGCCTGTTTTTAATCACCCCAGCATCATAAGCCCTATCCTGATACCCAAATAAATCTGTCTGATAGACCTTCCACCTTTTTCTGAATCTTTCTTCCCCCTGAAAACCATGCTACATCACAAATATTTCACTTCATTTTTGTTATAGGTTAAGTTTGATGAAAAGAGGAAACAAAATATCACCATCATTATTTAAATGTACTCCATTCTTATTCGTTGAAGTTACACATCCTATGCTCAAATACGGACATTCTTGCAAAAATTCTTTGTATATGTCATGATGTTCCCTCGGCGCGGTTGCATCGGACCCAAGTGCGGAGCACAGGAAGCTTGGTCATGGGGAGGTTCGGTAGACATTGTCGAAAAACAGGCAAAGGGTAAATGATGTGCAAACAGAATCCAAAGGGGCAAATCCAAGAACCGTAATCCAAGAAACAGGTGAGTGATCAGGCAAACCAGTGAGTCGGAAACGAGGAGCAAGGAGCGCGAGTGATCAATAAAGCTGAACAAGGTTCCGCACCATGCTGTGTTTTGCATTCCCTTCTTACCTGCGTTTAACGAGTTGTGGCATGTGTTCCTTGTTGTGCCGCTGTGGGGGGCGTGACAGTATATACTAGTGTACACACTAATATTAATTAATTTATATTTAACTTATACCGCATCTATTTGTATTGTCTGTGCACCTTGTCAGGAGTCTTGGTTCTGCGTGTTTGGGTAGCATTTGTATGTCTTTGTATCGGCTGCTGTATGAAACTGAATTTCCACTTTGGGATCAGTAAAATATTTATATTATCTCTTAATTAATAGAGTTAAATCTACATGATTCGTGCTTATGGAATTATCAATAAATACACCTTCTGATAATTCAGTAATAACAAATCCATGCTAATTTCTTTATAATTCTCAAAAATTAAGCAGTACACCTTACTGCCTCTCCATAAAGTACTATTCAGTCATAATGAACGGAGACATGGAATCCCACATGGACTTTTTTCATCCACATATTTACATGGAACTTTTTGTATAGCCCATAAAAATAATATACATTTCTTTGCCAGATATGTAAGAATAATCAGACTATGTTCAATGACTTAAAAAATTATCTTGGGATACCGTTTGAGAAGAAAATAGAGGGTGGTTAAAATTTTTGCTAAAGATTTTTGAATGGTTAAGTGATCACCATTCCAGTAAGCTTGTATCCTATGACATTCCCAGAATAAATGTATAAAAGCACCCGGAAAGACCTTACGTATAGCACAGGTCTGGTGCCCCTGGGAACCCAACCCAACAGAGTGAGACAAGAGCCTGTGAATGAGCCTGAAGTTTTGTTCCTGGATCTACACGGAGGTGCTGGCACAGAAGACATTTACACATGTCATTCATCATCATTAAAAGACAAGGCATGTCATGAGTCCTACTGTATGTCTTCCTCAGTGTATCTGTTGTGCATGTGAACACAGTATCTCATTGAATGAAAAACACATATATAATCATTGGCCGTAAAATCATTATTTTTATATTATGTTTAGGCCACCAATATAGCTATATGATAGTAAAGCTCTCCTTGGTTTATAATAACTATAAACTGTAAATGTGTAGGGGCGCAGTGGGTTGGACCGGGTCCTGCTCTCTGGTGGGTCTGGGGTTCGAGTCCTGCTTGGGGTGCCTTGCGACGGACTGGCGTCCCGTCCTGGGTGTGTCCCCTCCCCCTCTGGCCTTACGCCCTGTGTTGCCGGGTTGGCTCCGGTTCCCTGCGACCCCGTCTGGGACAAGTGGTTCTGCAGGTGTGTGTGTGTATGTGTGTAAATCTGCATAACTGCAATAACAGAACCTTGCACTATTCACCAGAACTGCAAAAGTGCTCTGTTTTTCAGTGTCACATTCATTCACTTAGACCAGGGGTCAGCAACCCGCGGCTCCGGAGCCGCAAGTGGCTCTTTCATCCTTCTGCTGCGGCTCCCTGTAGATTTGGAAAATAAATAATAAATATTTAATTTAAATTTATTTTATTTTAGTTAGTTAGTTTTTTTAAAAAAATGTAATTCTAAATTCTAAGATTATGATGCTCTTGTAACATTAAAATAAACTCTGTTTAATTTTTTTGTCGCTCAAAATATGCGTCATAACTGCCGACTTGCGAAATCCACCGGCGCGAAATTGAAAATTCCATTCAATTCAGATCAAGCTTTTCAACCCCAGGTAGGCAAACATGGATAAATGCAAGAAAATAAAAGTTTCTGAAGAAAACAGAACATTTAATGAGATGTGGACAGATTCATTTGCTTTTACTGCTGACGAGAGTGGCTTCCCAGTATGCCTAATAATATGTGGTGAAAAATTCGCGAACAACAAAAAAGTCAAAATGTTGCTAGACATTTCCACAATAAACACACAGCCTTTGCTGAAAAATATCCGGATGGAGATGAGAGAAAAAAAGCCGTTTCGGAACTGTTGCGGAAGGTTGATCGGCATTTTTGGTTTGCTGCAGCCGGCAAGTTAAAATTTTGATGTCATGAATACGAAGAAGAGGACTCAATTAGACATTGAACATTTTATTTGAAAGTAACCTTCAACCCAGCGACTTTTTTGGTTAGTTCAAACTGTTCAAAATATTTTTGTTTGCCTGCAGAAATAAAATTTCGTTTTCTCGGTAGCAGTTCATTGATTTCATAAATGCAACACACTACAGTTTTTTCTATACTTTCCATAAAGGTAAAAAACGATATCATATATGCAGTGTTATCTTCATTTTAGATGTCAAAAGGGTTTTGTGGCTCCCTGTGTTTTTTTTCTGTGGGAAACGGGTCCAAATGGCTCTTTGAGTGTTTAAGGTTGTCGACCCCTGACTTAGACACTTTCTTCTAAAGCAACTTCCAACAGATACTACATACATAGCACACACCTTATTCACCAAGGTGACTCCCTGACTGCTAGATACACTACTTGGGTCACTCATCCATACATCGGTGGAACACACTCTCTCTGTCACTCACACACTATGGGTGAACCTGAACAGCATGTCTTTGGACTGTGGAAGGAAACACACTCAGACACGGGGAGAACATACAAGCTCCATACAGGCTGAGTGGGGATCGATCCCACGTCCTCTCGCACCATCCAGCTGCTGTGAGACAACAGCGCTACTCGCGGTGCCGCTGTGCTGCCGTTGTGCAAGAAACCTGACCTAGTAACGAATGATGTTTTCTTAGTATCCGCGAGAATTGGACAGATTTATAATTTTGTTTGTCATATACGCGTCCGATTTCCTTCCGTGTGCTCACTTGGAAGTTGGAGCAGAATAATCATCTGTTAGTGCTGTGAAAACTCAGTCATGCGTGGCGCCCTTATTTTCTTTGCTCTCATTTTATGGCAGTCTTTGCCTGGATTTGGTAAGTGACTTGTTTAAATTAATGGGCACTTTTGTCCTAATGTAAACTTCATAGGTCAATATTAATAATACATATTAATATTGAATATAATAATAGGCTAAATGGAATGTTTTTACAGTGTTTCGCTACATCATCATGTACATAACATTTGTTCAAGATATGGTGGAAAGAAACTAACTAACTGCACTTAAGTTAAGAGTTACACATCTGCATCTAATTATAATAAAAGTATTACGGGGGCGCGGCGGCTTTGGCCAGTGCCTGCTGCTGTGTGGTGGATCTGGGCTTGGAGCCCTGCTTGGGGTGCCTTGTGATGGAGTGGCTTCCCGTCCTTCGCTCCAGTCCGCCGCCCCCCCCAATAAAGACAGACAATCCCAGTTCTAAAGTGACTGTTTAATAAACTCAGAACACACTACACTTACTGATCTGCAAATTATTACGATGTATTATTATACCAAGATCTGGTTAGAAAGCAGGTACCGATGCCATGGGGTGCGACAGCCCGCCGACCTGAGCAGCGGATTCGCCGCTTTTAACAACCCAAACCGTACAGCCTATCTCTCTTTCTCTCTCTCTTTTCTGCTTCTCACTCACACAAAGTGCTTTTTTGTCTTTTGCTTGTCCCCTTGCATTTTCGTCTATATTTAGCTTTGCTTTTTTCAAATATTTCTGCTTTTACGAGAGAAGTGGACGTAAATTACACTAAATCTGTCAGTCATCTGTACGCTTGGAATCGCCCCGTCGCTCACTGATTTTATCGCGTAGTTTGTTTACAGATAAAAGTAGTTCATTCACGGGCTGTGGCAGAGCTGCGTTTTATATTATTATCACCGGTATATATTTTGGTTGAACATAAATTAATGAACACTCGAAATTGCTGCGCGAGGCACATACATTTTTTTTTTTCTTTAGCCATTACATTGGGAAACTTTGCTAGGAAATCTCGGTAAAGTCCAGCACTCTTTTAATTACTGTTGACATCAGCTAAGTGCGTTAAAAGATTTCCCTCTGTTTTTAGTTAAAGAATGAGAAAATTATGGAATTAACTGAATACTAAATGTGTATTGTTGTGTATGTTTTGACAGATGGACATTTCGAATACTACCTAAGGGAGTGTCATTACAGCTCGGAAGAACTGAAAGACATCGAATTTATTTACAGATTCATTTTTAATAAATTGGAATATGCGAGGTACAACAGCACTCTGAATAAGTATACTGGATATACGAAACATGGGGTGTACAATGCGAAGATATGGAACGAAAACGGAGAAACGGACAAACAGCATACCAACGTGGATTCGTACTGCAGGCACAATGCTGAGCTGTACTTCAGAAACATACTGTCGTACACAGGTGAGCACTTGTGTACTGTGTGAAAAGTGCCTCGGCCAGGACAAGTGGAGTGAGTGAGTGCCATGATTTCCTCACTGAAGGCAGACATCGGACCCAAGTGTGCGGAAACACAGGATGGTTTATTAAGGGGAATATAAAACTCGTCGTCAAGAAACAGGCAGGGGTCGCCGAGGCGCAAACGTAGGCAAAGGGAAATCCGAAAGACGTAATCCGTAAAGACAGGCAGAGTAGGTCGAGGGAATCCAGGAAGGTGTAGAACAAGGGAGATGGGTTCGAGGACAAAGAGGAGGGGACCAGGGATGACCAGGGATGCAAGTAGTAAGGCTGAACTAAGATTCTGCATCTTGCTGTGCTCCAAGCTCCCTTTTTATGTGAGCATCTCGTGATCCGACGCAGGACAGGTGTTCCCTGTTGCGCGGAGGTGGAGGGTGTGAGTGTTTTACCATCAGAACCTCTCAGTTTCTTTTTAATTTTGTCACAGGGGACAAACTGTAATAGAATTTCATTGTGTAATACTGTGTCTGTATAGAGACGAGGGACTGTACATCAGTAGAAACTAGGATTTATCGGAATACCTTTGTAAGACGTCATTATGGATTTCTGATCTTTTTTCTTTTTCTGTTTCAGTTGAACCTTCGGTAAGGGTTTATTCTGAGAAATCTGGCAGTCAGAGACACTCCACTATGCTGGTATGCAGTGCGTATAACTTCTACCCAGAGGGAATCAAACTGACTTGGCTGAGAGATGGGAAGGAGGTGAAGACTGATGTGACTTCCACTGAAGAGCTCTATGATGGAGACTGGTACTATCAGATACACTCTTACCTGGAGCTCACACCCAAATCTGGAGAGACCATCGCCTGCAAGGTGGAACACAGCAGCTTTTCTGAGCCCAAGGTCTTCAAATGGGGTAATAAACTATACTGAACAAAACAGTTATATTGCATGGAAAAAACTTTGGCACAGAGGAGGAAGTGGAGTAGCTGGTGCTGTAGTGGTTGGAGCTGCAGCCTTTGGACCCAAAGGTTACAGGTTCACATTCTACCTCTTGCTATTGCACCTTTGAGCAAGGTACTTCCCCTAAGTTGCACCAGTAAAGTTATCCAGCTACATAGATAGTAAATTAATTGTAACTTGCTTTGGACAAAGTATTGAGTGAATGTAAGGGAGGTGTCTGGTAAAGTCAGAATTGTCTAATTTATATACAACTGCAATAATATATCTGAACAAAATAAGACTGCAAGATAGTTTGCTTTTGTCATATAATTTTTTTTTTTACATTTTTACACTCCTATTACAGGTACACATTGTTTATTATTATGGTTTGCATCATAGAGTAGAAGAGGATTTTTTCCTCTGAAAAATCCTTCAAATTGCTATACCGTCAGTGTGTTAATGATGAATTATGAGGAGGTATTGAACAATAACCTTCTTGGCTGCCGTCAAAGCTGTTAGCCCATTATTCAAATCTTTACTTTGGAATTTGGAGTTGCCATGATGGAGATGCAGAGTAGGGTCCCTGAGAAAGTGTATGTCAGTCAACGTTGAGATACAATCAACAACCTCCACCCAGAAAGCATATACTTCTAGACAGTTCTACATAGTGTACGTGAAGGTACTTGGTGCTCCTTGTGGACAGTTAGTGCAATCAGGAGATGGAACCAACCCCATTATGGGTGCTATACAAAGTGACAGGTAAGCTCTCTGGCAGAATTTCAAGTGAATAAACTCATGATTATGGTTATTCAAGGCTCCAGAAGCATTTTATCCCACTCTGCTTTCCAGTCCACGTCTCTGTTCCTCTGTGCCATAGCTTTGTCCCATTTTTCTGATCAGTAACATTAACGAACAGCTGTGTATACTATAAATTTATCCATCCATCCATCCATCCATCTTCCTCCACTTTATCCGGGGCCGGGTCGCGGGGGCAGCAGTCCGAGCAGAGTCCTCCAGACTTCCCTCTCCCCGCACACCTCCTCCAGTTCCTCTGGGGGAACCCCAAGGCGTTCCCAGGCCAGCCGGGAGACATAGTCTCTCCAACGTGTCCTGGGTCTGCCCCGAGGCCTCCTCCCAGCGGGACAAGCCCGGAACACCTCCCCAGGGAGGCGTCCAGGAGGCATCCGGAACAGATGCCCGAGCCACCTCAACTGGCTCCTCTCGATGCGGAGGAGCAGCGGCTCTACTCCGAGCTCCTCCCGGGTGACTGAGCTCCTCACCCTATCCCTAAGGGTGCGCCCAGCCACTCTGCGGAGGAAACTCATTTCTGCCGCTTGTATCCGCGATCTCATTCTTTCGGTCATGATCCAGAGTTCATGACCATAGGTGAGGGTAGGAACGTAGATCGACCGGTAAATTGAGAGCTTCGCCTTACGACTCAGCTCCCTCTTCACCACAACAGACCGGTACAATGACCGCATTACTGCGGACGCCGCACCGATCCGTCTGTCGACCTGCCGCTCCATTTTTCCCTCACTCGTGAACAAAACCCCGAGATACTTAAACTCCTCCACTTGAGGGAGCAACTCCCCCCTAACCCGGAGGGAGCAATCCACCTTTTTCCGACTGAGAACCATGGCCTCGGATTTGGAGGTGCCGATTCTCATCCCCGCCACTTCGCACTCGGCTGCAAACCTCCCCAGTGCACGCTGCAAGTCTTGACTTGATGAAGCCAACAGGACCACATCGTCCGCAAAAAGCAGAGACGAGATCTCGCGGCCACCAAAACAGACACCCTCCGTTCCCTGACTGCGCCTAGAAATTCTGTCCATAAAGATAATGAACAGAATCGGTGACAAAGGGCAGCCCTGGTGGAGTCCAACATGCACCGGGAACAGTTCTGACTTACTGCCGGCAATGCGAACCAAGCTCCTACTCCGGTCATACAGGGAACGAACAGCCCGTAGCAACGAGCCCCGAACCCCATAATCCCGAAGTACCCCCCATAGGATGCCACGAGGGACACGGTCGAATGCCTTCTCCAGGTCCACAAAACACATATGGACTGGTTGGGCAAACTCCCACAAACCCTCCAGCACCCTAGTGAGGGTATAGAGCTGGTCCAGTGTTCCACGGCCAGGGCGAAAACCGCATTGCTCCTCCTGAATCCGAGGTTCGACTACCGGTCGGATTCTCCTTTCCAGTACCCTGGCATAGACTTTCCTAGGGAGGCTAAGGAGTGTGATCCCCCTGTAGTTGGAACACAATCTCCGGTCCCCCTTCTTAAAAAGAGGGACCACCACCCCGGTCTGCCAGTCCAGAGGCACCGTTCCCGAACTCCACGCGATGCTGCAGAGGTGTGTCAGCCAAGACAGCCCCACAACATCCAGAGACTTGAGAAACTCGGGGCGGATCTCATCCACCCCCGGAGCCTTGCCACCGAGGAGTTTTTTGACTACCTCAGCAACTTCAGCCAGGGTAATGGACGAGTCCCCCTCCAAGTCCCCAGCCTCAGCTTCCTCTACGGAAGGCGTGTCGGAGGGATTGAGGAGATCCTCAAAGTACTCCTTCCACCGCCCGAGAACATCCTCAGCTGAGGTCAGCAGCGCGCCACTTCCACTGTAAACAGTGTTCGTGGAACACCGCTTCCCCCCTCTGAGTCGCCGGACGGTTTGCCAGAATCTCTTTGAGGCCGACCGAAAGTCTTCCTCCATGGCCTCACCGAACTCCTCCCAAGCCCGAGTTTTTGCCGCGGCGACTGCCAGAGCCGCGCTCCGTTTGGCCCGTCGGTACCTGTCAGCTGCTTTAGGAGTCCCATGAGCCAGCCAGGCCCGATAGAACTCCTTCTTCAGCTTGACGGCATCCCTTACTTCCGGTGTCCACCACCGTGTTCGGGGATTGCCGCCGCGACAGGCGCCGGAGACCTTATGGCCGCAGCTCCGAACCGCCGCCCCGACAATGGAGGCGCGGAACATAGTCCATTCAGACTCAATGTCCCCCACCTCCCTCGGGACCTGGTTGAAGCTCTGTCGGAGGTGGGAGTTGAAGACCTCTCTGACAGGGGCCTCCGCCAAACGTTCCCAACAGACCCTCACTATGCGTTTGGGCCTGCCAGGTCTGTCCAGCTTTTTCCCCCGCCATCGAATCCAACTCACCACCAGGTGGTGATCAGTTGACAGCTCAGCCCCTCTCTTCACCCGAGTGTCCAAGACATATGGCCGAAGGTCAGAAGAAACGACTACAAAGTCGATCATCGACCTCCGACCTAGGGTGTCCTGGTGCCAAGTGCACTGATGGACACCCTTATGCATGAACATGGTGTTCGTTATGGATAAACCGCGACTAGCACAGAAATCCAATAACAACTCACCGCTCGGGTTCAGATCAGGGAGGCCGTTCCTCCCAATCACGCCCCTCCAGGTATCACTGTCGCTGCCCACGTGGGCGTTAAAGTCCCCCAGTAGAACGACAGAGTCCCCAGTGGGAGCGCTTTCCAGCACGCCCCCCAGGGACTCTAAAAAGGCCGGGTACTCTACACTGCCGCTAGGCGCATAAGCACAAACGACAGTGAGAGACCGTTCCCTGACCCGAAGGCGTAGGGAGACGACCCTCTCATTCACCGGGGTAGACTCCAACACATGGCGGCTGAACTGGGGGGCTATTAATAAGCCCACACCAGCCCGCCGCCTCTCACCTTGGGCAACGCCAGAATAGTGGAGAGTCCACCCCTGATCGAGGAGAGTGGTTCCAGAACCCAAGCTGTGAGTGGAAGTGAGCCCGACTATATCTAGACGGTATCTCTCGACTTCCCGCACCAGCTCAGGCTCCTTCCCCGCCAGTGAGGTGACATTCCAAGTCCCAAAAACCAGAGTTGGCGCCCGAGGTTTGGGTCGGCCGGGCACTCGGCCCCGACCACCGCCCAAATCACAATGCACCGGCCCCTTACGGTTTCTCCGGCAGGTGGTGAGCCCACCGAAGAGCGGCTCCACGTCATGGCTTCGGGCTGAGCCCGGCCAGGCCCCGTGGGCATAGACCTGGCCACCAGGCGCTCGCATGCGAGCCCCCCCCCAGGCCTGGCTCCAGGGTGGGGCCCCGGTGACCCCATACCGGGCGGGGTAAACGAAAGCCTTGATTTTTCCGTCATAAGGGGTTTTTGAACCGCGCTTTGTCTCGTCTGTCATCCAGGACCTGTCTGCCATGGGAGACCCTACCAGGGGCATATAGCCCCAGACAACATGGCTCCTGGACTCATTCAGGCACTCAAACCCCTCCACCACGGTAAGGTGGCGGTTCACGGAGGAGACTATAAATTTAGCATAGATAAAAGAGACAAGTCTTCTGAGACAGTCTTCATTTTTTTTAAACAGAGACTTTAAATAAAATTTTAAGACTTTTAAATAAACCTTTAAGTTTCAGCAGGAAATCACTCAATCTTTTGTCATCTGTTTTGCAGCAATTTGCAGAAATTTACTGCCAATTGTGGGTTGGTTTGCTTTCACTCTTCTGTACATTTCATTCTGTTTCTGTCCGCAATTTTGAAGTTGCATTAATTCCAGTATTTATCAGTATCTAAGTAAGCAGCTTAGTACGTCTAGTAAAATTAAACAATCACTAGTGCACAAAATGCACAGCATGTTTTATTCTCATATTTTTTGTAACTATTTGATGTAGAAATTATTATCGTTGAAGGCTCCGTATGGCTGTCGGTTGAAAGTAATAGTAAATTGGAAGTTTTCTCTTGAATTTTAAAATTTGAAAGTAAAACATCCAAAACACCCAGGTAAGACACACCAAGACATTTGTTTGGTGACATTGACATTTGCAAGATATTATGTTGGACCAAGATAAATTTAAGTACACAATTCACTCGGCCTATAGCTGATCCTTGTTATAAAAATAAATAAAAACATATAAGTATACCTGCCAGAGCAATTTCCGTGATGTTTTTTACGTATGTTTTATGTTCCAAATTAAAATTGACTGTCATGTCATTGTAACAAACCTTAAAATAGAAGACTGCACATTCAGAATTTAGACTAATTGTAAAACATTGTCTTGGCCATTAAATGTCCTATGGCCTTTTAAAAGAAGTCACATTTTGTGGTGTACAAATGAATTAAGGTAAATACATAAAAAGCATTATGGAAATTGCTCTGGTAAACATAACATGAAGTTTAAATAGTTCTAATTAAACCAACGGAATAACCATTAATTTTCAGATCCTTCAATGTCTGATGGGGACAGGAACAAAGTGATCATTGGGACTTCTGGACTGCTTTTGGGCCTGATCCTCTCACTTGCTGGGGTGATTTTCTACAAGAAGAAATCCACAGGTGAGAATTAAAATTATTACTACTGTGGTTTGTCATGGGACGGCATGGCGGCAACGCAGGTAGCTATACTGCCTCACAGAGCCAGGGCTGTTTGGGCATGAGTTTGAATCTGACTTAGTCAGTGTGGAGTTTGCATGTTCTCCCTGTGTCAGCATGGGTTGCTTATAGGTGCTCTAGTTTCCTCACACATTTCAATAACATGCAGTTCAGGTGGAGTAGTGACAGTAAATTCCCTGTAATGTGTGAATGGCTGAATGCTGTGTGTAGCTACCCTGTGATGGACTGGAATCTCATCCAGAGTGCACCCCGTCACAGTGATTCTGGGACTGGCACCGGGCGCCCTTGATTAGGACGAGTGGTTTGCAAAAATGCAGAATGAATATGAATATTCCTTTTTATAATTTATGGTTATAAATGGTAGACTGAATATGGATAACTATATAGTGTAACAGATTGTAGCTTTCTGCAAGCAGCCACTAACTCATTCAGCATGTTGTTTATTTGGATGCATAATGTGCAATACTAAGATATAACCTTTCATATGCATTTTACAGTTTGTTAAAATTTTTATGTTACTTGTACACTTTTGATTTTTTTTTTTTTTGTTTTGTTTTACAGGGAGAATCCTGGTACCAGCAAGTTAAGTTTAGGTATGTTACCCTTGCTGTTCTACTATGCTTTTTTTAGACTGCAATTTTTATACGATACTGTGCCTATAAAAAGTGTTCATACACAGCCTCCAGACTCAGTTATTTTATTTTGGTATTTGTAATTAGTTAAAAGCTTTTTTTCATTTGTATAAATGTTTTCACTTTGACATTGAGTAGTAGTTTTCTGTTTGAAAAAAGCCTAATTAAATATTGCGACTCAATGTTGTAAAATAATAAAACATGAATAAGTCTAAGGGGGTGAATAATTTTAAAGGCAGTATACACTAACCTCATTTTTTATTTGCACCTGCTGGAACTACAATATATTGAATTAATAGAAAAGATATAACATAGTTTCTGAAGATTTCTGACAAAGCTCTTCTGCTATATTTCAGTTATTGCTCCACTGTCAAAAGGAGAGTAACTTTGTGGACCTCAGTTATGGGGAAACTTCATATTTCACAGTTACTGCTGTTATTGTTCTTTAATTGTTCTAATGTTTTTGATTTTAAGCAGAGATTGAGATATTGGACTTTATAATATATACAAACTGTTCTAGCTTGGGGGGGGTGCGGTGGCGCAGTGGGTTGGACCGCAGTCCTGCTCTCCGGTGGGTCTGGGGTTCGAGTCCCGCGTGGGGTGCCTTGCGACGGACTGGCGTCCCGTCCTGGGTGTGTCCCCTCCCCCTCCGGCCTTACGCCCTGTGTTGCCGGGTAGGCTCCGGTTCCCCGTGACCCCGTAAGGGACAAGCGGTTCTGAAAATGTGTGTGTGTGTGTGTGTGTTCTAGCTTGAAGGCAATGCTCTTACATTTCATACATAGATTTATGTTATAACTCAGACATTGTTTTGGTAAGTAGGTCAGATTACTTGGTGCTTTATAACAATTTAATCACACCGTGTTCCTCGTTTTGGAGAGATACACTGAGTAACATTAGTTCTAGTACTTGGCAATTATAAATGCATATATGATTTCTTTGAAATCTGTCTATACTGTATTATGTTTTTTAAAGACTTAATTTCATGATGGTTGCTTTGGTTGTTATTGTAAAACCTCTTGCTACTCCTTTGTTACTCCTTTTTAAGTAGGCATTTACATTTTCAGGTTAATGTTTATTATATGAAATAATTATTAAATAACCATGCCAGTTCACAGAGTGAACTGGTAAATGTTGCTAATTTAGTACTTTACAACCTTTACAGTAAATACAGATCCAGAAACTTGTTAGTCATAGTAATCCTTAAGAAATACTTTGGAATATTTTAGGTAAATTATTCTGTTATTAGGGGTTGTGGTGGAGCAGTGGCGCAGTGGGTTGCACTGGGTCCTGCTCTCCGCTGGGTCCGGGGTTTGAGTCCCGCTGGGGGTGCCTTGCGATGGACTGGCGTCCTGTCCTGGGTGTGCCCCTTGCCCCCCAGCCTTATGCCCTCTGTTGCTGGGTTAGGTTGTGACCCCCTATAGGACAAGCAGTTCTGATGGTGTGTGTATTCCTTCATTACACAGTTTAGTTCTTTCCAGTGAAATTGCCCCCAATCAGTGACCTAAAGAATGTGGTCAGACTTCAAACTTCTTGTTTATGGCAGGGCTCTGGGTGATCTGTGAGCAAAACACCATGAATTACTGTGACCTTCCATTCCTGAGTTTAACAATGTTCATGTTTTACTATGAATTTTACAGTTTTACAATTTTAATAACATTTGTAATGTGAATCAGGAAAAAACAAGTGACTATATATTTATGTTGCCTGTTGCACCAAAGAAATTACTGAGAAAATTAATTATGAAAGTAATAGTTGATAACAATAAGCAATCATATAATGCTGTTGTCATATGCAAAGCACTTTGTATTATAAAGCACACGAGTAGCTCCAGAATGTTCAATGAAGTTCAACTTAGTAAGTAATGGAGTTTTTAATATACAATTAATGTACAGGAGATAATAGCCAAGATAATCTGCTTTTTCAGTACAGCCTTAATGGGAATTTCAAAAACAACAAAATATGGAATTTTACATGAATAAGATATCATATCACCAGTAATAAATAATAAGATGTAATAAGATACCAGTGTTCCTTGCATTTGTACTAGTTATTTTATAACCAAGAAGCTCATTCAGAAGTCACTAATAAGCTTCCTATAAGGTTTTCTCCAAAATCAAAAACTTTGTCTCCAGTTTCTGTTGAAGTATTTTTCTTTATGTCACTTGTTCAACCTGATTATCTATTGAGAGGATCACAGAAATCTGTTCCAATTTGGACAGTGAACTTATTGTTTATTTTTGACAGTTTATCTTTGACATAGATTGAGGAAGAAGCAGAAAGGATACTTTTTTGTGTCTTATTCCTAAAATGTGCTGTTATTGTTTTCCTCTTAAACCTGTTTAAAAATGTTATCCATCTCATGCAAACATTGAAACAAACCACCCTGTTGAACACGGCACTTATACCAATACTTTTATGATTCATAAAGCACCTGCAGAGGTCAATTTTCACTTAACCATTATTTAGCAGATACATTTGTCTGAGGCAATTTACAATTGTTTACCCGTTCATACAGCTAGGTAATTTACTGCAATAATTTCAGTATAAACACCTTGCTCAAGGGTACTAAAGCTAGAGGTGGGCTTTGAATCAACAACCTTTGGGTTCAAAGGCAGCAGCTCTAATCAGTACACTAGTCACCATCCTCTATAATCAAAATCACTTTTGTTATGGTCTTCGTGTAACTATTTTTCTTTCTCGCTCTTGTTTAGCCTGATTAACTATTGAGTGCATCACAGGAATCTGAGCCTTTTGGACACTGTTTACATTGAAAAGCATCTGTATCTTAATAAATAAGTATTTATCTGTTCCAGTCCCGAGTGCCCGTCCTGTCAACCCCTGCTTCTTGTTCTCCAGTCCTGATCCAGCGTTCCAGTCCGGTATTTCATCACGCCTCCGTGTTCAAGTCTTACTCAGATTCACGTTTCACTTTTCACCTTTGTTGCGAACACACTGTGTGTCTCTTTGTCCCACGTTCATTGTTTCACCTCCACCCAGTGCTTTACAGTTTGCACAGTGCACTTCTAATATCACTCTGCATGTGGGGTCATTTTACTTCTCACCCGTGTTCGGACGTCACAGCAACACACGTCATTTATAAACATTGGTTAACTGGTAGGCTCCGGTTCCCCACGACCCCATGGGACAAGCGATTCAGAGATGTGTGTGTGTGTGTGTTTCATATAAAAATGAAAAATGTATCAAAACTAGTTAAGACTACTTAATTAGATACATAATGTCAAAGATGCTCAGTTAGATATTAGGTTACCACCCACTGATGATTAGTCAGGAGAAACTGTTTTGGACTAAACAAAATGTCAAATGACAGGAAATTTTTTCAGCAAGTCCAGGGCAGTGAGAACTTATCTTTCCAACTCAAAACCATTCTGTAACATCCCCCTGATTCGTCATTCAGGACAGAGCTTGGACCCATATTTATTGAATTCAAATACAGGTTTTATTTGTAAGAATATTGGAGAAGACTTTAGAAACACACACACAATGTCTACAGCTGCTTGTCCCGAGCAGGGTCACGGTAAACCGCAGCCTAACCCAGCAACACAGGGCGCAAGGCTAGAGGGGGAGGGGACAGGACACACCCAGGATGGGACACCTGTCCATCACAAGGCACCCCTAGCAGGACTCAAACTCCAGACCCACCAGAGAACAGCCCCCAGCCAAACATGCTGCACCACTGCACCTCTGCATCCCCATTACTTTAGAAACTCTGAACTTTTAAAACAATTTAAAATTTCTTCACATCATTGAAAAGTAGATGTGTCGTAGCTGGTTGGTCTCTGTCAGTCCTTTCTCTCTCTGCACTGACAGAGGGGCAAAATAGATAGTAGGTCTTTAGATCTTTACATCTAATTGCAATAAGTAGGTGCTTGTGTCAGGAAGACCTGGAAACCAGGTGTTTAGAGTAACTAGGTGCAAGTGTAGGTTCTGTTCCCTCACCCCTCACATGTCCCTCATACCCTTTCAGAGGTCTCAGTCCCCTTTCAGCAAAAACATAACATGTAACACTTTGTCAGTAAAATTGATGGGGTTACTGTTTTTTCAGTTGATTTACTGACTAGGTGTTGTAATAAGGTTTAAATTAGCGTATGTGCTGAAATTCACTTTATTTTATAATCAAACTTACCAGATAAAGTTGTCAAGTTAATTGTTTTAGAAGAATGGAGTAATTGATAAACAACCAACCAACATTTATCAGCTTTGTGCATACTTAGTTTTTTCTACTGTTTGGTGTGATTAATTTTTTAGTTTTGTTTTTTTTTTTTTTTTGTTCATGCCACCTCAGATCTGTGTACTCCATAAATTACATTATTTGCTACATTAACTGCTTTCCAAAATATACTCTCTACCAATTCTTACTGCAGCTACTTGTGTAATGTATGCTGGATAAATGGTGGTATTACTCTAACTGTACTTAGAGAAACACTTGTCTGCATCTGTGGCTGGTAGTGAAATGCACTTGCTTTCTCTAAGTTGTATGTTGCTTTAGAAAAGTGTGTTAAATGAATACATGTAAATGGCTAGTAATAGAATTTCTTCTTCTGACACTGAAGAACATGAGATCTTTACTGCTGAAACAATTACATGTATTATGTTCTTCTTGGAAATTTTTCACATTTTCACTCCTGAAATTTACATTTGCTTTTGGACATGGCATAGAACATTTGACTTCCCCCCACATCACTGTTAGCGTTACATATTAGGCAGCATCAGAGTTGTGACATTGGGTGGAGGTACGGTGCGTGTGTGTGTGTGTGTGTGTGTGTATACCCTCCAGCAGACTGGTGTCCCCTGACTGTGGTGTTTCTTGCCAAGCCTAGTGCCCTGTATTTCCAGGATAGGCTATGGACCACTGCAACCCTGATGATGGGATTCTGACAAAGTATGAGATTCATATTTTAATGACAATTAAATGCTATTCTGTTATTTTTCCCTTTTAACAATGAGTTAAGACATCAGCTACCTGTCAGTTATGAATTTATCAGCTGATATTATATGGAATAGGAGGGTGTGGTGGCACAGTGGGTTGGACCACGGTCCTGCTCCCCGGTGGGTCTGGGGTTCGAGTCCCGGTTGGGGTGCCTTGCGATGGACTGGTGTCCTGTCCTGGGTGTGTCCCCTCCCCCTCCAGCCTTACGCCCTGTGTTACCGGGTAGGCTCCGGTTCCCCGTGACCCCGTATGGGACAAGCGGTTCTGAAAATGGGTGGGGGTGGGGAGCTGTTGCTCAGTTTCAGGCCCAAGGGAAAACAATAAAAACATGCCAGGCCAATCAAAACACTACATATCATATGTTGTCAGGCAAAGTGGTTTCAATGACAGATTCCAAGAAATTGTCATGCCCATGACATTGGACGGGACGTGCGCATCAGGGAAACGTGGCATAAAAGGGCTGCTTGGATACACCGGCTCGTGGAACCTCACTTGAGCCACTGTAGACCTAGTGGCTACTCGCTGTGCTCCGCAGCTCCCTGTTCCTTCCTTGTCCCCGACGGATTTTCTCTGGCTCTCTGACCTTCGGCTTTGTTTCACGGACTTTGACTCTGGTTTTCCCGTTACTACGGCTGCTCCTTGGTGGCCACATTATAGACCAACTGCAGTTATAAGAAAATAACTACATTCAGAATTTCATGTATAGTATTTCATGAATTTAATTAGTAGTTAACTCATTAGCTTGATAATTCAGTCTGACTAGATGAGTTGTCAGGTGCATGGTGAACAAACAGGAGTGTGAAGGTTTAGCAAACTTTTCATTAATATCAGGTATAACCAGATGATGTCAAACTCCCTGGAACCAAATCAGTTCCTGATGCGGAAGAAAAAGTGAAAAAAGCAGACAGTGGCTTTTCGGTTGTGGTGGACCTGATCTGTAGTGAATAATAAATGGAAAGAAAAACAAAAGTAAATCAAAGTGACCTGGTGAAGAGGAAATAGTAGTGGGACTGAATGGTGGTGTAGCAGGTAGCACTGCTGCCTCACAACACCTGAGGTGTTCGGACTTAGGTGTGACTCTAGCTCAAGTCGGTATAGCGTTCCCATATTCTCCCCGTGTCTGTCTGGGTTTTCTCCGGGTGCTTTGGTTCCCTCCCACAGTCCAAAGTCATACAGTTTCGGTGGACTGATGATGTCAAATTGCCTGTAGTGTGTGACTGAGTAGGTGTGTCCATGTGGCTACCCTGTGATTATTGGCATCCTATCCAGGGTGTTTCTTTCCAGACTTGCTGTCACGCTCCAAGTCATGTGTCCAACAACCACACCTGTGGGAGATAAAGGATGACAAGTATAAAAGCAGCAGCCTGGAAACACCTGATTGCAGAATTTCACCGTTAGGAAGACGCAACTCGCTCCACAACCTGTCTCCCTTGTTTGCTCCTCGTTCTCTCCCCTCCTTGTCCCAGTGTCCTTGTGTCAGATGATCCTTGGCTCTTCGACCTATGGCTTCGCTCCACTGACCACCGTTTTATGTTACTCTCCAAGCAACGTTTGCAGATCACCCGACCCTTGCTCGTCCCTGACCACACCTTGGTCTTTTCCCTGATGAGACACAGCGCTTGCGATTGAGACAGTCTACTGTCAAATAGAAAAATTACTATACTGCTGTTTTCAAGTCTATCAAAACAGTTCTAATTGCTGAAAGTTAATCTCCTCCTTTCATTCTGTGATAGTAAAACAACCTTTCCATCGCATCAGTTGTGTGACTTTATCATTCCTTCACTGCAAGAAATAATTGTACAAATCTTTTAAAAATAAGCACTGAATAATGGCAATATCACACAGCCTGATACTTATTACATGTATGTATCTACAGCATATCATATTGATGCAATGTATAAACCAGAATGCACATTTCAGAAAATGCAGCCTTTACTTTTATGCATAAATTAATCAGCTACAGTAAATAAAGCTTATAGAGGTTCCTGCCATTGAGAATTAATGTATTCAGATTTCAGTGTAAGGCCAGTAATTTTTCAAAAGCTGTCAGTTTTCTGTGTGGAGTTTGCATGTTCTCCCCGTGTCTGCGTGGGTTTCCTCCGGGTGCTCTGGTTTCCTCCCACAGTCCAAAGACATGCTGTTCAGGTTTCCCATAGTGTGTGAGTGACAGAGGGAGAGTGTGTGTTCTACGGATGTATGGATGAGTGACCCAGTGTAAGTAGTGTATCTAGTAGTGTAAGTCACCTTGGTGAATAAGGTGTGTGGGCTAGTACACCACATAGTATGCGTTGTAAGTCGCTTTGGAGAAAAGCGTCTGCTAAGCGAATAAATGTAAAATGTAAATGTATTTGTGTTTCTTTTTTTTTTTTACACCAGCTCTTACGTTGGTGGAGGTTTTCACGTTAGTTACAGTAAATCAACTAAACCATCCTCAGTCAAGTCTTGGCCATCGGGTGGGTCTGCTGCGTGGCGGTCCTGTGCTACACGCCCACTGTGACTGTGCTCCTCAGTATTATTAATTGTACAGTCACTGCCAGCACAATATACCTTGCAGCTTTTTCAAACTTTTTCAAACACTTTTTCTAAAAATAAGTGGGAATTATGTAAAGTATTTGGTCTCAACAATTCTTTATTTTGCTGCTAATATTACAAAGCCTTTGTTTTGGACTCAGATTATATCCTTTAAAATGAGAAAATAAAAAGAAATGGCCTTGACAAAATTATTGACACCCCCGGACTGAATATTTGCTACCAGAGCCTGTGGCTAAAATAGCTACAGTTGGGCCCTTCCTATAGGCAAAGACAAGCTTCCTGCAGCTCTGTATTTACATTTTGCCCAACTGTTCTTCTGCGAACTGCTCCAGCTCTCCCACATCTGAAAGGTTAATTCCACCAACTGCTGTTGACAGATCTCTGCTATAGGTTTTCAGTGGAATTTAGATCTGGATGCATTCCCTTATTCTCAACAGTCCAGCATTCTGAGCCTTTAACAGATGTACTGTAGTGTTAAACCTGAAATTAAAAATTGTATAAATAATTTGGTTAATTTCTGTTTTTTAGAGGAAAAAGTCATTTGGGAAAAGTGTAAGAGTGTGGTTCCTTTGTATGTAATAACTAATTTATTGATCGGCTATTTTTCTATTTTTTATGATACTAACCTTTTGTGTATCAAAACTGAAATTTCGGGTCGAAGCATTATGAACATTTAAAATATTTCTTTTTATTATTGTTTCAGATAGTTTCTATTGGGCAAACACGGTACTTTTAATATACCGGCTACGTGAGATATATTGTACAGCGATACGCCGAGAAGAGAGGGAAAAATAGCCCGACAGCCCGACTGGCTGTGGGCGGAGGGAGACGCAGTGAGTAGAGAAGCCGTGTCACCCAGTAACTGCAGCGGAGGAAACGCAGCTTCTCCCTCATTGGTCCGTTTATTGGAGCCGCTTCACTCAGCGCGATTCCTAAAGCGCCGGCGCCGCTGCTGCTCAGTACGTGTGAGTCGGGAGAGACTCTGTCAGAAGCTGAAGGGTCGGTCTGTGGTCCCCAGTTCGCGATGAGCTTCTTTGTGTTTGTCGCTCTGCTCTTCGGGGCTCTTTGCGTCTGTTCGCGCGTTCAGGGTAAGAAGTTTAAAAGTGGTTCCATTTGACGCTGTGTTAAGTGAGTATAGCCGCCAACGACGCGTGTCCGTGGAGTAATTGCGGTTTATTTGCAATGCAAATTAGCAGGAGTTTATATAATATTTGATTTGGAATATTTTCAGAGTGTCGTCAACTTTAACATAATAAAAGCAAATATTTGAGCCACTGCTGTGTATTGTCTGTGCAGAGAGAGAGCAGACAAGAAACGTGAACATGTGATGTTAATCAGGAATTACGAATATTTTCTGATGTTCCCTCAGGTCATGTAGATACATATGTTATTGCCTGTCAGACCGGTGACACTGACCCTGAGGATGACAAAGAGTTCGACGGAGATGAGATTGTGTACGTAGATCTCAAAAAGAAAGAGTGGGTGGGCACAATGCCTGACTTTCTTCAGCAGTTAGATGGTCAGAACTTGGTTCAGCAGGCACTGGTAGAGCAACGGATTTGTAAGAGCAACCTGGATGTGGCTGTTAAAGCTGAAAAGAACCCACCTGAAAAGATCGGTAAGATGCCCCTCCTCGTACCTTTTACACAACTAACACACCTAACCCCGCAGCTGTGTAACCAAGTGTTCTTGTAGGGTTCGCCTAGACACTTAAGGCTCCAGAAAATAAACGATACCTGTTCAGGCTGGTTTCTAACACCTTCAAAGTCTTTACTGGATGCAACACGCGTGAAATAAGAAGACTGGTTGATGCACCTCAGTACACATGTACAAAGTCCTGCCTATAGCAAGCCCCGAGGGGAGAAAACGCTCATCATGCACACATACGCATCACTAGTCAACAGTCTCCTAGTGTCACCACACCCAAAATTAAATCTTTTACATACGTCCCCCCGCTTCCAGAATCAACATCCACGTTTATTCAATAACAGTAACCCCTGTAAACAGCCGTAAACAATCAGCAACCACAAAAGTTCAAGGAAAACAGGAAGTATACAGCACAAGGCACTTAAATTGCAACAGCTTTGCAATAGAACATTTTCCTTAACATGTTTTTTTTTTTTTTTTTTTTGAGGAACCCAGAAACAGAGTCACCAGTTATTTAGTAAATCAAGAAGTCTTTTAAAGAGCCAGGAGGTTTCAAAATCCTCTCAGTCCGACTCACGCCTGGGTCTAACCCAGCAGTCCTCTCAGATGAACAGTTTGTCTCAGGTGAATTGCTAATTTTTTTCTGGGGAGAAATGCACTCTGCTCCCCCAGATATTGCTAACTCAGGAGACTGGGATTTTGGCAATGACTCAGGAATGTCACACAATGTGTGGTTTTGCAACGGTAGAAACAGGCAGTGTATAAGGCCTCAGTCTATTATGATGCACTATCTGCACTCTCATCAGAGTCAAATGGGTTGGTAATACAGTAAGTAAGTCCAGGTTCTCCACCCAAAGCCATAACTTGCACAATCTTATGAGGTCCCTTCCAATGGGGTGCCAGCTTCATGTGGCTCTCCACTGGGTTGCTGAGCCACACCATGGTACCCACAGCATAGGGCTGGTGCCACAGTCCTTCATCATGGTACAGTTTCTGACGCTCGTGAGCTTCCTCACTGTGCATCCGTGTACTACAAAAGGCAGAGTTCAATTTTGTCAACACTGAACAATCAAACTCAGTAAGAGACTGACATCCGTAAGTCCAGAGCATGAGTGGGAATCAATACCTCAGCAGGGACCCGTGCTTCTCGTCCATGGGTCAAAAGGTATGGTGTGAAATGAGTGCTGGAGTGGGGCGAGGTGTTGTAAGCAAAAGCCACATTCTTCACATAATCGTCCCATTCCCCACCATAGGTCGAGAGAGTCTTAGCCAGTTGATCTACTAGAGTACTATTAAAGCGTTCTACCATCCAATCCAATTTCGAATGGTAGGGAGTGGTACGTGTCTTCTTAATGTCCAGGAGCCAGCAAAAGCTCTAAACTACCTCTGCTTCAAACTGACAGCCCTGGTCAGAGCGCAAAGTCTCTGGAACTCTGGATCCAGCTCTAGAATCCATCTGCCTCTCCTGCCTGTTGGGTTGTCATCAATAGACATACGCCGAAGCGCTAAGAGTGGTCAATGGTCTGTAATGATGGTAAATGAAGCAAATCCAACATAATACCGGAATTCTCTTACCGCCCACGCTATGGCCCACAGCTCATGATCAAAGGTGGACCAACGCCTCTGTGCACGGTTCAATGCCTGGCTGGCATACGCAACCACATGCTCAAGTCTATCTTTATCGTGGGCGAGCACCGCACCGACAGCCCATTTAGAGGAATCAGTGTAGATTTTAAAAGGGGCACTGAAATCGGGCAGTGCCACAATTGGGGCAGATGACAACACCGTTTTCAAATAGTCAAATGCAATTTCACCTTCAGTCATCCACACAAAAGGAATGTCCTTTCCAACAAGCTGATTAAGTGGAACAGCATGCTTTGAAAAGTCTTTCACAAAACGTCGATGATAAGAACATAGCCCCACGAATGCCCTGATCTCAGAAAGAGACCATGGAACTGGCCAGTCCCTCACTTTCTGAGTGTTCCTTGGATCAGGTTGGAGACCCTGCTGAGAGACAACATGTCCAAGAAAAACCACATGATCTCTGGCAATTTGGCATTTTTTTTGGATTCAATTTCAAACCTGAGGACTGAATTCTCGAGAACACTTCACAGCAGTTCCTGGTCAGTGCTCACCTCATCCTTAATGTCCTTTGATATGGAATTACGGTCATTAGTGGTGTCAGTTTGAGGGCCCCTGGGCAGCACAGCTGGTGTCTGGGCTGCAACATCAGCTACAGTCCGTTTCCCGGCCCACTGCGCCGGTCCCGTCCGCTAGGAGACAAAGCACACACCATGTTTCTTTGGTTCCTCCTCATAGCTGTTCCGCCTGTGAGGGCTAGGGCTAGGGCTGGGGCTGTGTTTAGGAGGAGATCGAGCAGCGCACGTGTTCTTATGATCCCGAATTTCCACAAATGACTCACGATCATCTCTGTGCTGAAACATCTTTCTCTCTGGTGAACGAGAGAAAGTGAATGGCATCCATGACCTCCACAGCCACAGCAGCATTGGTGCAAACCATTCGACTGAGCGCATCCTCCACCCCACTCATCCATAGCATTAGAACTCACTCTGGCTTTCAGTCTTTGGTTTTCATCCCCCAAGCATCTCAGCTCCATTTTCATGTCCCTCATTTCCTCTGTCAGTCTGCCTATAGCTCTGTACAGTCCTCCGTTATCAGCCACAGAGTGAACAGCAGCACCTTCCCCCCCAGCACTGTTATTGTGAGCAGCATTGACAGGCATGTAATCAGTTTTCATTGCATCTCTCGCATTCTCACATCAACCTGTAATCATTACAGCCTCCTCCAAATCCGTTGCACCTTCTTCATGACATTTTGCTCTGAGCACTGGATCCAGACCGGCCAGGAAACGACAAAATTTTTCTTCTCTTTGAGCACTATCACCATATTCAAGAAAAGCCTCGTTCACCAACCCGCAGCGCTCCGCAGCATACACCACGAAACTCTCTTTCTCAAGCGTGAACTTGAATTCGCACGTGCCAACTAGCTAAATCAATAACCTTTATCACTAGGCTAACTAGTTAAACACGCTGTAGCACTGTTAAATGTGTACACAAACAAATCAAAACAAAACCGCTGCCACCAATGTAACTGAGCCTTCTTGTAGGGTTTGCCTAGACACTTACTCTGAGTTCCTCCCAGATGTCTGAACTCCTCACCCTATCACGGAGAGCGAGTCCCAACACCCTGCGGAGAAAACTCATTTCAGCCGCTTGTATCCGCGATCTTATTCTTTCGGTCATTACCCAAAGTTCATGACCATAGATGAGAGTAGGGATGTAGATCGACCAGTAAATGGAGAGCTTCGTCTTACGGCTCAGCTCCCCCTTCACCACCACAGTCTGGTAGAGTGACCGCATTATTGCTGCCGCTGCTCCCAGTCTGCGGCCGATCTCGCGCTCCCTTCTTCCCTCCCTCGTGAACAAGACCCCAAGATACTGGAACTCCTCCACCTGAGGCAAATTCTCTCCCCTTACCTGGAGAGAATCCCTTCCTGGATTGGGGCCTTGGTGTGGCGGAAGGGCTTGCATGATCTAGGGATCTCCAGAGTTATATCGTCGGGAGCAGTATGCTCGTGGTAGGGTCTCCCAAGGCAAACAGGTCTGGAGTGAAGATCCAGACTAACACGATCTGAAAAACCCCTATGGAAAGTATAAACAAAAGAACGTTTACCCTGCCCGGAATAGGGTCACTGGGACCTACCCCTGGAGCCAGGCCTGAGGGTCATGTTCCCAGGCGAGCGCCTGGTGACTGGGCAGCCCATGTAACCTGGCCGGGCTCAGCACAAAAAGGCATCGTGGGAGGGCCATGTGGGCCCACCATCTGCAATGTCCAACATGGGGGTCTGGTGCAATGTGTACCAGGGGGCGGGGTGGCGCATGGCGTTGCGGCCCCTCGCGACAGAAACTGGCTTGTAGAATGGAATTTTACTTTTTAAATCGTTTTAATTTAATTAAATTTTAATTAAATATTAATGTTGTAATTTGGGGGGGGGGGGGGTGGTGGCGCAGTGGGTTGGACCGGGTCCTCCTCTCCGGTGGGTCTGGGGTTCGAGTGGCTCTTGGGGTACCTTGCGATGGACTGGCGTCCCACCCTGGGTGTGTCCCCTCCCCCTCCGGCCTTACGCCCTGAGTTGCTGGTTTAGGCTCCGGCTCCCTGTGACCCTGTATGGGACAAGCGGTTCAGACAATGTGTGTGTTTTAATCAGTTTCTCGGATAATAAGATCTTTCCTATTCCCTCTCTTGAGCTGCCTTAAGTTATCAGATGGAAACTGTCAGCACCAAGACTGTCTCAGACTATTCATCCGAAGTCAATAGCCGCTGTTCAAATGAAAACTGCTGATGGACATCTAAAAATTGTGGCAAAAGTTGCATTGCGTGTAGGAAAAGATTGGTGGAGAAAAGTACGGACTGGGCCTGGATCAAAATCAGATACAGTTTGACATGATTTGAAAGTAGACAAGATGGCAATTAGAAATAAAAAGCAAAAAGAATAAGGTTAAAGCTTCTTCAGTGGCCCAGCTAAGGCCCAGCACAGAATCTAGGAGAAAATCTGTTACTAGACTTGAAGACTACAGTTGACATATGACCAGCCAGTATCAAATAGCTTGAGCTACTTTGCTATGAAGAAATGACAAAAACAGCAGCATAAGCAAAACCTGGAAAACAATTAATTGGTACTAATGCAACAGAGCAGTTGACAGTGCAGTAGTCAGGACTGTTACCTTTGGATCCAGAGCTTGTTGGTCTGAGTCTTATCCACTGCTGTAGTGCCTTTGAGCAAAGTACTTACCCTGAATTGCTCATGTAAAAATTACCCAGCTATATAAATGGGTACATAGTTGTTGGTAGCTTAACATTGTAAGTTATCTTGGATAAAAGCATAATCTAAATGAGTAAATGTAATGCTGAATTTGGTTACTTTTACTATCAAAATGAATCGTCAAAATATACTATAAATGCATTTTAAATTGAAAAATGGATTACATAATAGTTATCTTGTGAACCTGCCCTACTGGTTTTTATGTCTGATATTCCATCAATGTCACAAAGCAGCTAAAGGATGATGATATGTGCATTGATTGTGAAAATCTTTCCTATTCCCTTTCTTGAGCTGCCTTTCTTTATGGCCTGTACTGTTATTTTGAAAAACAAGCATATGACAGTGTTAGCTTATGGTTATTGCTCATACTCATGTATTTGTTTTGAACTGGAGCTGTGTTACAGGTAGAACTCATGGGCTGCTTTAAATGTAGAGAAACTTGTTGACAGTGCATGTGTATCAATGATTTTAAACACTGGCTTGTTTGGACATAGACTTGAATCCACCTCCATCTGAGTGGAGTTTACATGTTCTCGCCATGTTTACCTGGGTTTCATCCATCGTCCAAAGTCGGGTTGGACTGGGTCCTGCTCTCCAGTAGGTCTGGGGTTCGAGTCCTCCTTAGGGTGCCTTGCAACGGACTGGCATCCCTTCCTGGCTGTCCCCCCTCCCCCTCCAGCCTTATACCCTGTGTTGCCGGGCTAGGCTCCGGCTCCCCGTGACACCGTATGGGACAAGTGGTTCAGACAGTGCATGTGTCTCTGTGTGTGACTACAATGGAATTGACTACTGTCCTTCTGCCCCGTGCTTCTGGGATTGGCTCTGGGCTGCCAAGGTCATCAGTTGGACAGGCAGTTAAGGATAGTGAGTAATGAATGATTCAAGATTTAGTTTGTTCGTACTCTATTGGTTTTGTTTCAGGTGCTTTTGCCCCAGAGCATTCTTCATATACTATTGTGTATTGAATATGTGTTGTCTCACCATCATGAAGAAAGTTGAAATCCACTTTAAAACACAGCCTTAAAGTTTAGACGGTTCATTAGAAATACTGATAATTTGCTTTTGCAATCCCAGAAAATATGTGTGCAACTAAAGTACATATGAGGAAAACAGGGACTAGGATATACACTTGCATACATTCCTAAGTCAGACCTTCACTTTTAAAAACTGTTTTTCTGTAATAACTGTTAAACATTGCAGATCGTCCTCAAGTCACAGTCTATCCCAGAGATGAAGTTTCATTGGGAGGAAGAAACAAGTTGATCTGCTTTGTGAACAACTTCTTCCCACCACCTGTGAAAGTGAAGTGGACTAAGAATGATGTGGAGGTGACAGAGGGGGTCACTCTGAGTCGCTACTACCCCAACAAGGATTTCACCTTCAGACAGTACTCTACTGTACCCATCATCCCACAGGAGGGGGATGTTTACTCCTGCACCGTGGAGCACAAGGGATTTCCTGAACCTGAAACCAGGTTCTGGGGTAAGATTGTCAGTCAGTCACCTTCCTTCTTATACTGGTAAAGGTTGCAGTGAGTAGCAGAGTTAATCAAGTATTTTATAACTGAATAAAAATAAACATACTGCCAAACTTATTGCCATATATATATTTTCTCTTTCAGAAAAATTACCATTTGTTTTGTTATTTATGTTAATCTTTTTATTAGGCTTTTCAATTTCATTCAGAAGAAATATGAATAAATAGCTGAGTTTTGAATGCTTAAAATCAGATTTCTGACAGCATAGTGATAACTATTCAGTATTGTTTGAATAATTTGTTTTTTATGTATTCATAATGGGGGAGTGTGGTGGGACAGTTGGTTGACCCACGGTCCTGCTCTCCAGTGGGTCTGGGGTTCAAGTCCTGCTTGGGGTGCCTTGTGACAGACTGGTGTCCTGTCCTGGATGTGTCCCCTCCCCTTCCAGCCCCTGCAACCTTGTATGGGACAAGTGATTCAGACAGTGTGTGTGTGTGTGTGTTCATAATTAATCATATTAAATTCACAGAGAACAAATGAATTAACTTGATTGCACCAGTAGACCTGTATTTGCTCAGACCCAAGCCATCTCAGGCTAATTTGTTCTCCCTGGGTCTCCTCACTGCACTTGCATAATGTAGAACATTCATTTGGATAAACTCACATTTCCACTGTATGGCAGAGAGCAATTTATGGAAGCGTCTCTGTAGAGAACCCCACATGTCTAACTGCTAATAATATATTGCACTTATGCAGACAAACTAATGATTCATTAAAGCAAAGATAAATACACATTTATGTTAACTACTTAATTGACACTTATCTCTGAAGTGATTTGTGTTTCTTTTTAACTACTTACTAATTAATTTACTTATTTAATTTACCCACACATAGGTTCTAGATTCCTTTGCAAAGCTTTCTTGGTTGTCGTCAACACTTTAACATATCATGTTTTGCACACCAATACCAAAATGTGTTTGTATTCCAGTTTTTTAATTAAATTTGAAGCTTTTGCAAACTCATCATTATTATATCATACATTTAACTGAACCAAATATTTAAAATAACAGAGGTTTGGCTCATTTATCTGTAGACAGATCCATAGGGATTAAAATGATGACTCGGCTGTCACTTTTACTTTACATAGCCACACACAAACTCGCACACTACAAACAATGTTATTTTTACATTTACATCAGTATATCAAGATGGTGTTGGACTTATTTATGTAGTTGTCAGATTAAGATCTGATGGTCTTTTGATTTTTGGCCCTGACAAGCAGGAGGCCAGAGGTGAGGGATGACAGCATTCTTGCTGGGATGTTGAGGTTGATCACATCTTGCAGGTATCCTTCGACTGTCTTGTAGGTAGTTGTCAGGAAAGGATGGTGAATAGAGTGCTTATGCAACAGTGTCCGGAGTGTTTCCTTTATTCGCTGTTTTGATACCTGCTATGAATTTCACTACTATGGTGCTATAGTGTCTGCATCAAGATTTGGAAGTTTGATACCTGTGAATGTGCTTCACACCAACTTGCACAGGAATCAGCAATTTTGGGTTTATTCACAATAATTTAAAAAGCAACAAACTAAAAAGCCTTTATTCCTTTTCAGTTCAAACACCAGGTTTTTCTTTGTGCCAGAAAAATGTTTTATGGGCTAATTAAGCTTGAGACAAAATCAGTATCACCTAGAATTTCTGGATACTTACAAGAAACTAACATTATGTAGAAATCAACGTTTATTTTCCATGTATACGACCCGTTATAGTTCAGGCTTTATGCATTCTTTGGTTTAAAGTTTGGCTGTTTTTCTGTTGCTGTATATTTAATCATAGCTTCTTGCATGTGGTAAAGAACTAATGAGAAATGTTTCAGTTTTTCTCGTTCTCTTTTTGTGTTTATCCTTACAGATGTGGAAATTCAGGACACATCAGACATCGGAAAGACAGTTTTTTGTGGAGTAGGACTAACCCTTGGTTTCTTGGGAGTGGGAGTTGGAACCTTCTTTCTCATAAAGGGGAACAACTGCAATTAAAAAAGGTATGTAGCTTAGTGAGGGTCATGGTGCTACAGCGGGTAGCACTGGTATCTAATTGCTTATGGACTGTGAGTTTGGACATGGGTTTGAATGTAGCTCTCCCTGCATTAATGTGGGTTTCCTCTCGCAGTGTAAAGACATGATTCAGCATGAACTATTAACTGTTTTAATTAACTATTAACTCTCTTAACTTGGGCAGCACGGTGGCACAGCGAGTAGCGCTGCTGTCTCACAGCACCTGGGTGGTGCAAGAGAACGGGGGTTTGATCCCTGCTCAGTCTGTGTGGAGTTCTCATATTCTCCTTGTATCTGCATTGGTTTCCTCTGGGTGCTCTGGTTTCCTCCTACAGTCCAAAGACAAGCTGTTTAGGTTCCCCCATAGTGTGTGAGAGACAGAGAGAGAGTGTGTTCCACTGATGTATGGATGAGTGACCCAGTGTAAGTAGTGTATCTAGCAGTGTAAGTCACCACGGTGAATAAGGTGTGTGGGCTAGGGGCCTTTTAAACTGTGCACAAGCATTAACTGTACTCCTGAGTGCAATCCCAATTTAAAATGTATGGGGACAACAACAAATAACACTTTTTTTTTTCGTCATGATGGTGATATTCATGATTTTATACTATGTAATATAGATTCTCAGTTGTGTGGGTTTTCTCTGCACCTGTAGTTTTATGAAACTTCAATCTCCTGTAAGTAACATTACACTCACCTTTCACATAATAAGGGTCGTGTACAATAAGAAAATCACTATAATGGCTTTTGAAAATGCAGAGAGAAGCATAAGTATTGGGACAGTGAAATAAAATAAAATTTGTGCTGTATACTCAAGAAAGCTGTATCTTAGATCAAAAGAATTTGAATTTACAGTGCATAATGTCAGCCTTTTTTTCTGGGTATTGTTTTTATACAAGTTAAAATGATATTGGAACAGTGTCATTTTTTGTGTTTAGCCTCCCAATTTCAGATGAGTATAAATGTTGGGACAAATGGGTGACTGATGTTTCAAATTGTGCACATAGAAGAGCTGTGGTTGTGTGGTATTGATTGTAGTCACTGAAATTTGTGTTTTGCATCTGCTTTTGAAGTAAAAAATATCAGCCTAGATTAAAACTGGAGAACTGTTTACGATGCAAAAGCAAGAAATACAAACTGCATGCACATACAACAAAATAACCAATTTCACTTCACTGTCCCAATGTTAAGGGGGGGGGCGCAGTCTTGCAGTGGCGCAGTGGGTTGGACCGGGTCCTGCTCTCGGGTGGGTCTGGGGTTCGAGTCCCACTTGGGGTGCCTTGCGACAGACTGGCGTCCTGTCCAGGGTGTGTCTTCCCAAACCCCCTCCAACCCTGCACCCTGTGTTGCTGGGCTAGGCTCCAGTTCACCATGACCCCGCTTGGTACAAGTGGTTTCAGTCAGTGTGTGTGTGTGTGTGTCTGTCCATGTTCCAGTATTTATGCTTCTCACCATATGTACCCTATTTTACATTCAATGGGCTTTTAAATTTAATTTTCCCCGTTGTGCAGTCATTCTACTGTAATAAATTTGGTTTACATGGGCCAAACAAAGACACAATAGGACAGTACACCTGTATGCAATAAACCCCATTGTTTTCATTGTTACAGTGTTATCATTGTTGTCAATAGTATTATTATTGTTATTAATACTAACAAGGCTATAAGAGCCTTGTCTCCAGTGCTGTTCAGGATTGCCACACAAACACTACGGGTAATTTACACTTATCAGTTTATTTCAGCTGCATCTCTTTGGATTGTGGAAAGCAACTCAGACATACGTACTTGAGGAGTGCATTCAAACTCCCCACAGACTGAGCTGTATTAGGGCTACCCAAACCCTAACCATAACCTGTGCCTGCTGCTCCACCATGCTGCCTGTAATGATTAACTCTGTTTCTTAAAATCATTGTGCTGTGTTTGGGAGTAGGGCTGAGGATAGTCAATGTCACGCTTGTTTTATTTATGAGATGACTGGTGAAGGATGATGGCCAGGGACTGGGCAAAGGAAAGGTCTGCAATGTGGATTCTCTCTGATAGGGACATGCTCTCTGGTCCCATTCTTAGACTTGAGTGCCGTCCTACAGTGTAGTGTCTTCATGCTTTGCAGAGTAACATAGATAGTGATTTTGAGAACTTTATATCATAAACATCTATGAGCCAAATTATCAGAATGTCTCAGTGCAGAGTCTCACACCCTGTCCCTGAACACTGCAACCTTGCCTTGGAAAAGCAGTTGTTTAATAGTTATAATGAATTATTGAATGTAAGTTTAACATTAAAAGACATGCTAGAAATAATACTTTTTAACAAATATGTTTGTGTTGTTATGGTCATGCAAAAAACATTTTTATTTTTTTAATTAAAATTGACACATCCAGAAAGATTTTTTTCCCCATAAGAAAAAATAATAATTGGATCCCCTTCACGATGGGAATTTGTTATAATGTGATGATTTCACAAAACTACTGTAATTAACCCCATTTAGCCATGGATAAGTGTACACTGAAAAAGCTGCTTAGGAGAAAGTTATCCTGATCTATTGAGTGTGTTAACAATAAATGATTAAAACATAATATATTTCAAAACATTCTGCATATAAAAAGCCAAATTCATTATCAAGGCTAAATGCAGTTCCTCCCTTTCAAAACAGAAACATAGTTCATGATGTGTGAGGATTTTTTTTTTTTGTGTACTGTATTTCACTAAATTAAATTGTGCTGTTATAACTTCTTCATGTTCAGTTTGAAATCCTGAACAATTTTCATTCTTTTGTTTTTATCCAGTTTTCCATGAAGATTGCAGAGCAAGAACTGAAATGGGGAGGCTGTAACAATTCCTTTCGGCCGTCATTTATTTTCATTTTAACGATATGTACATTGTAAGAATTTACTTTTCATGACAGCTATGAGGATAGCATCAGTAACAAGTAATCTGAAAACCAAACCTGAAAGATTGTGTTAAAAATATAAAGCTCTGAACAAATGCATGTGTGAACTTGAACATATTCATAATAATGTGATGATTTAGCTTTAATTTTTTTTAGTTTTTTTTTTAGTTTTTTTCCTCCACTCTAAGTGGTTGTGAAGCTGTTTCTTAATTTTGTTTGAGCTGTACTGGTAGCCATCCCATGTTCAGTAATACATTTATCATCATCACATCTTCATGGCAAGTTTTAGTTTGCCACTTATATGCATAACATGTATAAATCAAGCAACTCAATTTTTTGCTAATTTTTCTGAACATCCACAGAGAAAGAACATTCACAGGTGTACAGTTGCTTCCCAACTTAAGTTTGTCACTTTTTGAGTGACAAACTTAAGAAAGTTTGACTGACAGGCTTTTTGCTGATACAAACTTTTTAATGAAGTAGTTATGTAGGTGTAGCAGTTCAAATCACTTGCCAAAAGCATCACCCAATGCACTCTCTGTATCTACCAGTTCTGAGCCCGTCAGTGAAGTGCTGCCTCTCGAAAGAGAGAAAGTCAGTGGTGCTATTCTATTCCCATCTGAAAAAGCTCACTTTTGCCTCCTACCCTGCAGATCTGTCAAGGTTGCTGACATTTGTTCGTTTAACAGATGTTTTTTTTCCAAAGCAGTGAGAGTTTAAACTCAGCGTAAACAAAAGGCAGACAGAGATAAAAGTGCAGTTCTCTAAGTACAGTCACTTAGTCCAGTACTACCATTTTTACCGGCATACATTACACCATTAGTTGCATATAGAACTGATCTGGCCTGCTCCATGTCAGGTGTCACGAACCATCTTTTAAGTGTTGAAGTCGGGAACAATTGTATTCTCAAATGCTGAACATACAAAACATTAACAGTGCAAGTAGATACCCTGCACAGCTGTCTAGCGAAAAGAGAGCGCAAAGGAAATCATCTAACAATCTGATTTACTTCTTCCATATTTTATGTACCAGGAGCTATGAGCACCAGGCAGTATGACAGTTATTCTAGCAAAAAACACAGAATTTGTAAGTCTTCTGTTTACCTTCTTTGAAACAGACAGAAAACATTTTTTGTAGATATTTAATTTTGGACACATTACACTGTGGTAATTCTCATTGTACTTTTGGTTTTGCCTTAAAACCTAATAAATGGCTTGCATTTGCACTTTGGCTTGTTTAGGTGGGGGAGTGGTCTTATACTTCTCTCCCAAATGTCTGTTTAAAGCATTGGTTCTGCAGCAAATCTGAATCTAGCATTAATCCTGCTATCATTAAAGTCATTGTCAATTTCTCATGCATCTAAACTGATTAACAGTCTTTTAATGATAACTCAGTTGTCTGAGATTATTGCCACAATGTAATTTTCATGACACATTGTCTGCAGTACAGGGTCTGTGAAACTCATAATAACCGAGGGATGAAATACATGACAAAAGACAAAAAAAAAAAGAGAAAAGTATAGGTATATTTTGCATGTAGTAACTATGCACTGCATCATATGTCAAAAAATCTCTCTTGGTTTCTATCTTGGATTTTCAATTGCAGTCAGGTAAAATGTATATATTTAAACTCAATACACACATAGTTGACCTATAACTGGTTAACGGATGAAAACTGGATGACAAGTTTCATTCTGATTTATGTAAAAGGAAAAAAAAATAAGTGAAAATTCTTCCACTGTTCCACATTTATGTTTACAAACATGAGAATATTCTTGATTGATCACATCTTGTAAAGTTCATAAGTAATCTGTGCTCAGCATTGCTCAAGCAATGACAAGGTTATGGGTGGTGGTGAACACTCGGCAGATGTTAACACAGTCTATCAGCTAGGGAAAAAAAGTAAAGTGTCCTTACGGTGTCAGAAGCTCTCCAGTCACCTAGAGCCGTCTAGAATTCTCCTGTCCTCGTTTTACTCAACCTCTCTGCAGCATTTAACACAGTTAATGCCGGGATCCTGCTTTCGTGTTTTGGACAGCTTGAAATCAAAGGAACTGCACTGAAATGATTTGAGCCTTACTGTTACAGCCCTGTCTAAGGCTGGACTGCAATACAAGGTTATTGAGACTGACTATCACCAGAAAGAAGCACATCAATTCTTTCAGAATACTAAAGAGGCTGCTTTATTGACCGCTGGCAAATCATAAGCCATCTTTCCAGGGGTGAGACACGCCAACAAAAGTGAACCCTACCCTTAGCGACTATCTACCCTACCAAAATAAAAAAACAAAAATACACCAGTCTAACTTGACTCCTAACTAAAAAAGAAAAACAGGAGAAAAACTGATACAAAAGAAAATGGTGCTCACCCCCAGCCGGCAGTTGGTTGTTTATACTTATTTACAATTAACGATTTACATATAGGTAAATACAATTAAATATTTACATATATTTCACACAAAATACGTAGTTGAGGCCTTTACGGCTATTTATAAAGCTGTTACATTTCCTATGTACATACATACAGGTTTTCATGCCAAGAAAGATGCTGAACTACAGCATCTCAACAGCAACAGCAAGACCACAGAACTTTCTGGTGTACTCAGTGTCTTTCTGGTCCAGTGGCCATGTGGATGATCAGAGACAAGTAGTAGGACCCAAGTGCAGGTTTTATTTATGGATGTGGGTTGAGGTTCGTGGCAAGACTGAGTTTGTAGTTGAAGAGCTAAGCTGAAGTTCAAAGCTGAGGTGCAGTCATCATCCTTGGGGCAAATCCGGCGTCAAAGTTAGAAATCCAGGTAGAGGTCAAACCGTAGAACGAGGCGGTTTCCAGGGACTGTGTCAGGAGTACAGGGAAGAAGAAAGGAGTGGGTTATGGGAGCTGGAGACGGGAACAAGGCGCAGGAGACAGGAGTAAGGTACAGGCACAAACACTGGCAAGAATTTGGACTGGGTTCATTTTTGGCCAGAAACAGCTTATGTTGCAAAGAAGAACACATTTTCATTGTTATTGTCAAAATCAGTCAAAGGGTTGGACAAAAAGTATTTACAAGCCAGACTTGGTTTGTAGGCCTCCAGTTGAGGTGGTTTGGTTACAGCATTTCTAGGTTTTTTTGGAAACCATGTCCTTGCTAAACATTGTTCCTGCAGCTGATGAAGTCCAGTTCTGAGCCACCTTGCAGAAATCAGTGCAGCTATTCTTAGTCACAAAATAAGCTACAAAAGGCAAGCTGGAGGTTGGAGCAGTTGTGAATCCTTGATTAGTCCTAAATGATGAAACTCAAGTGGCTGGTAGTCGCTGACTCCTTTATCAGGTTCCTATACTAATTGTTTTGGTCTTGTCCTGATCCTCTGTCTTGTCTGCTCCTGTCACTTGAGATCTGTTCCTTGTCCTGTGCTTCAGTTCATGTCCTTGTCAACCAGCCCTTGCTATGTTTCTTTGATATGGACTTGTTCTACTCTCTACATCCCATATTCTATCACATTGTGTCCTAGGTCACAGAGTGCACTTGTACATCACTCTGCTGTTGAGATCACCACTCCTCTCATCTGAGTTTGGACATCACAGCAAACTGTCTGAGTCGTTATCTTGTCCAGGCACTAGTCTTGCCAACTTCGTTCCAAAACTTTATTTTGAAACTGCAAAAAATAAATTAATCACAGTGAAAATGGTTTCGTCAAAAGAAAGTCCAAAAAGCTTTTGGAATACTAATGTAGAAACATGCTAGTTTGACAAGAGGATGAAAATGCATGGAAACAGCAAAAAGAAAACCATAGAACTACAAATGCATTACTTTTAACTGCAGTAAGAACATGTAAAGGCACTGAAATTAATGTGCAGGTTGTAATCCAGTCCAAAGTTTTAAATTTGTGGTTGTTTTGCCTCTATATATACTGTATGTATATATACCCCGACAGCTTTTAAAGGCCTGTCCCTGCCTTAATTGAATAATCAACAAAGAGTTAAGGACACAAGGATTACATCATGCAATTTCATGCTGTGAATCTTCTCTTCTGCTGGATTCAGATCTGGTGACTGGGAAGCCCACTGAAGAACTCTGAACTCATTGTCATGTTCAAGAAACCAGTTTAAGATGACTTTTGCTTTGTGACATGGTGCATGGTTTCCGCTGCATACCTTTCTGATTGAAACTGGGAAAATTTCCAGCTACCCCGGTCAGGTTAAGCGGTTATTGAAATTGCAGTAGTCGGGGTCATGAGCATTTGTGGTTTTGTGGGAGAGATGAAGGACGTGAATGATGAGATGGAGTGAATGTCGGTAGGCAGGAGATCAGGAATGTCGAAAGGAAAGGACTCGCAGTACACACAGGAGTAGTGATCGCTCGAGTGAGGTTCCGCAAGCAGGCATGGAATCGCAGTCCTGTTTTATCCTGTGCTGCCTTGATGAGATGCAGGTGCGGGTGAGAGGCACGTGACAACAATGTGTACTTTGTCGGTGATTTAACATGTGTATACATTTTTGTACATTTTTTATTCAGTTTTTCTTCTTTTATTTTGGTTGTAGATTAAATGCCGTGTGTGTGTGTGAGACCTGCGCCCACATGTGTATTTCTGTAGGTGGTAAAAAGGCAGACTGTGAACATCAATCAGCAAGTCTGTTTCCCAGACTGACTGGTTTTTAGAGGCCGGTAACATCCAGTCTGAAGTATGAAAACCTCACCTGCCCATCAGGAAAAGTCCTGAACCTCCCCCAGCATTCCATATCATAAACATCTGTTACTCAAACTATAAAAAATTTTCCCAACCAGCGTAACCTGTACCGTCACGCCGTCTACTTGCATGTTTGACTGGGACCACTATATTGTCATAACTGACATATTGTTTTGGACAAGCAGGGGGTGTGGTGGCGTGGTGGTGCGGTGGTGCAGTGCCGCAGTGGGTTGGACCGGGTCCTGCTCTCCGGTGGGTCTGGGGTTCAAGTCCCGCTTGGGGTGCCTTGCGACGGACTGGCGTCCTGTCCTGGGTGTGTCCCCTCCCCCTCCAGCCTTATACCCTGTGGTGCCGGGTTAGGCTCATGCTCCCCGCGACCCCAAATAGGATAAGCGGTTCAGAAAGTGTGTGTGTTTTGGACAAGCATTTATTGATAATGAGTGATTAAAAATATAACACTGAAAAACAAGGTAGAAATATTTCTCTTGCACATATGATATTACAAAATACGTTTGTGTTGTTTTCATGCGAAAAATATCATTTATTTTTGGTGACACGTTTTTCGTCCAGTAGCCGATGATGTTTTTGCCTTAAGAATGCTAATTAGATCCTCTCGCAATGGCAAATCGACTAACAGCGAGTAATATTATGTGCAATACAATAAAACAACAAGAATACACACACACACAGATTGACTGAAACCTGTTGTCGCGGCGAACCGGAGCCTAACCCGGCAACACAGGGCTGGAGGGGGAGGGACACACGTCTTTCACTTTTTTTTGTACCATCAGCTGAAGACTTCAAATACTACGCTCATGACAATCCTGCCTTAGAAACAAATGACGCCTTGTAGCTGTCAGCGGTGATTGGTCCGCTTTGTAACTTCGATTGTCTCAGACGCGGTCCGACTTCTTTCTTACTTCGAGGAGAATCGAATCACTGCTCATCTCATGTGCGCTGGAAACTCAAGACATGTCACTTTTTTATTCTTTTGCGCTGATTGCATTGCCATTTCTGTCTGGATGTGGTAAGTAATTGCTATGTACTATGCAAAAATGGCAAACATAACTGTACGTACGGGTTACATTATGAGTTTAGTATTATAATAATAATAATAATAATAATAATAAGTATTCCAAAAATTATTCTCATACATTCCAAGTGGAAATTGTAGTTAGAAAACGTGGAGAGCTTGCTGCCTAGTTAGCGAATAGATCAAGCCAATTCAATTGCACTGGAGAAGAAAAACAACCGCCCCCTGAATGTTTCTAGACCTGTAGGAGTTCATGACACTACAGCCAGTGCTGTATCTGTCAGAGTTCGGCTCAATGTGTAGTCAGTATCCTCTTAGGGTTAGGGTCGAAGTAGAGTCGTTTGGGTTATTCAACGTAAGGTATAAATAAGAGTAAAAAATGCTTGTTCCAAGGGGAACGCGGTGGCGCAGAGGGTTTGACCAGGTCCTGTTCTCCAACGGGTCTGGGGTTTAAGTCTCGCTTGGGGTGTCTTGTGATGGACTGGTGTCCCGCCCCCCTCCAGCCTTGCGCCCTGTGTTACCGGGTTAGGCTCCGGTTTGCCGCGACCCCGCTTGGGACAAGTTGTTTCAGACAGCGTGTATGTTTGTTCTATTGATGTGTCATATAATAATAATCAGTTAAGACATTTGTCAACACTGCTCTGGGTGCAATATTGTTAATAAAAGGAAACAGATAATTTATCAAAAACAGAATGAAGTTAGTGAAATGTAAAAAATGAAAAACTAAATGAAGTCCGGATAAGCAGAGCGGTAAGGGGGTGCGCTATCACACATGTGGGTTGCTCAGTTAGATGTACATTCCAGCCCTGATCCGTGTGTCAGTCTTATACCAGTCCAAAGAAGTGTTTCAGGTGAGTAGGTGACACTTACCCTTAGTGTGTGTGGCTACCCTGTGACAGTATAGCCTCCTCTGGTGTGTACCCGGATTAATCTGCCAAATCAGTGTCAGACCAGTTAATCATTGTAAGTGCTTTGGAGGAAAGTGTCTGTGAAATGAATAAATGTCAATGTGCCCCAGTGCCGGCAGGTGCACGCAATCCAGGTAAATGCACAGAAATGCTTCGTAAGTCAAAGCATGGGTAATAAACTTCTGGTAATGTGCAATAACATAGAAGTTACACACACACACACACATCATCTGAAACCGCTCATCCCTTGCGGGGTCACGGGGAGCCGGAGCTTAACCCAGCAACACAGGGCATAAGGCTGGAAGGGGAGAGGACACACCCAGGATGGGACGCCAATCCATCGCAGGGGACCCCAAATGGGACTCGGACCCCAGACCCACCAGAAAGCAGGACCCGGTCCAACCCACTGCACCACCGTGTCCCCTCATAGAAGTTACATTGTTTTTAAAATTAGTTTTAATTTTGTTTTTATTTCTTATTAATGTTGGTGTCACATCTACACCCACATCTCAATTGACAGCACCTGATTCCGGTCCAGCACCTGACTAACTTTCTCACACACACACACACACACACACACACTTTCTGAACCGCTTGTCCCAGATGGGGTCACGGGGAACCGGAGCCAACCCGCCAACACAGGGTGTAAGGCTGGAGGGGGAGGGGATATACCCAGGACGGGACGCCAGTCCCTCGCAAGGCACCCCAAGCGGGACTTGAACCCCAGACCCACCGGAGAGCAGGACCCAGTCCAACCCACTGCGCCATCGCACCCCCTCCTGACTAACTCCTGACCCTTTAATTTAAAGTTTAAAAGACACTCCACAGTTCCCAAACCTTTGCGGAATCTCATCAGAGACAACCGTCCTTCCTTGTGACGCTTCATTCACAAGCATCACTAACTCTCATATCACATCCTCCGGTTTATGAGTCTTCGCTTCGTTTCTCAACCACATCCACGGATCCTCGTTCCAACCCTGTTCGCCATTCGTCTGACCCTTCGCTAAGTCCCCTGACCTCGCCCATGGATCTTCGCGCTGACCCTGACCGCCGATCGACCGACCCTTCGCCTGTCCCCGACACCGAGAACTTGCCTCATCCCTTGACTCCGGAAGAATGACGCTGCACTTGGGTCCAGCCATCCCGGCTCCCTATGTTTCGCGTGACAGTCGGGAATTTGTGAACTTTGTATGATGTTCTAAGATTTAAAAAAAAAAAAAAAAAAAAAAAAAATCAGAGCTGCAGTTGAGCCCAGACATCTTGCCCTATCTCTGGACATGCTTCTGTATTATGTCTTGTTATTTAAAATGTGTTCAAAATGCCCAGGTGAGTGCATACGCTGGTCTGGCTCACCAGATGTAGGGGGCTGGGAAGAGAGAGAATCTGTCTGCTGTATCACACTCTTCCCATCTCAAAAGCCCTGCTGTCAGCTCCCTGTATGTGGTATTATCCAGTTTATTCATTTAGCAAATGCTTTTCTCCATACCAAGAATGTACAACTAAAAGTTATCGAAAGTGCAGAAGCTGAGGGTTATATGTTCACTGGGTTTTAGTTCTCGGCAAGAGAGTAAAGTTCTGCAAAAAATTCTGTTCTCCATTGTATTTAATGCATTTAAAATTCTTTAATAGAAGCAAGTTCTAAAGAATAGTTGCAGCATTCCGTTACAGATATGCGTAGTGTTACAGCAAACACTGAAATTCAGGTGCATGTCCGCGCTTCTTCTATGTGAACTAAGCTGCGCTCTCTATGATATTTATAACGTCTTGTGAAAAGTGTGTAAACATGCAGGAGAGAAAGGAGTGGAGTTGAGTGTTCGCGTGTGCGACTATTTCGAGTTCGGACAATAGTACTCGGTACATCAATATTAATTTTGAATTCTCTGGCTTGTTTATTTTCATCTGTATTTTCCACTGCCTAAGTTTCTGCGCTTCAAGTTTGCTTTTCATTTTTTTTTTTTAATTCTTGCTGCTCCCATTTTTATTTCATATATTTCTACTTCTGCGAGTAATGATGAATGCAAACGAAACGTCTGCTTCTCAAACAAACTTTGGAATCACCCTGCCCTACCCTAAGTGGTTTTGCCGTACAGTTTATGCCCTGAGTTGCTGGGTTAGGCTCCGGCTCCCTGCGACCCCGAATGGGACAAGCGGTTCAGAAAGTGTGTGTGTGTGTGTGTGTGCGTGTGTGTGTGTAAGTGTAAGCATAGCTAGGTTTACACTTGCAAACTACCTGTATTAAAGCTAATTAAAATGTATTTGTATATCTTTTTTTTTTAAACAGATGGCTACTTCCACCATACCCAAAGGGAATGTCATTTCACCTCCGGGGACTTGAAAGACCTTGAGTTTATTGACAGGTACGTTTTTAACAAAGATGAGTATATAAGATACAACAGCACTCTGAAAAAGTTCATTGGGTTCACGGAACATGGAGTGAGAAACGCAGAGAGGTGGAATCAAGATGGATTTTCAGACCAAGCCTATGGCAACCTGGATGGGTATTGCAGGCCCAATTCTGAGTTAGAGTTACAGAACATACTTGGGCATTCAGGTGAGTAGTTCCACACCATATAAAAATAAAACACACATTAACTTATACTAAATGTTCCTCAGTTAAAGTTATTTATATACATTGTATATATATTTTTCATTGTTTTGATTACCAGAATGAAGAGTTCTAGTGAAAGGTGTTAGACTGTCCTAAAATTGCATTCTTTGACTATGGATGTACTGTGTATGTGCATGCTATATATGTGTGATATATAGAAATGTAAATATATAATGTAGCAGTAGAGATAGGAAAACCAGTACCTCGGAATATGAAGTAGGATACATCAAGGTCTCTTAGTGGGCTCTCTTTATGGATTTCTTTATTCAGTTGAACTGGGGAGGAGCAGATAGTGTACTGGTTAGAGCCACCTTTTTTTGACTTGAAAGATCCAGGTTTGAATCCCACCTCATATCTGTAATACCTTTGAGCAACATATTCATCCTAAATTACCCAGTTTTATAAATTGGTAAATTATAGGCAGCTTAAGATAGTAAATTGCTTTGGAGAAAAGCATCAGAAGAATAAATAAATGTAAATTCTTTTCTGTTTTGTTTTAGTTGAACCTTTGGTAAAAGTTAAATCTGTGAAATCAGGCAGTCAGAGACACTCCACTATGCTGGTGTGCAGTGCGTATAACTTCTACCCGGAGGGAATCAAACTGACTTGGCTGAGAGATGGGAAGGAGGTGAAGACTGATGTGACTTCCACTGAAGAGCTCTATGATGGAGACTGGTACTATCAGATACACTCTTACCTGGAGCTCACACCCACATCTGGAGAGACCACCGCCTGCAAGGTGGAGCACAGCAGCTTTTCTGAGCCCAAGGTCTTCAAATGGGGTAATAAACTGTACTGAACAAAACAGTTATATTGTATGTTGAAGATTTGACCGCACAGAAAGAAGTGTCATGTCTAGTACAGTTAGAATTGTCTAATATTTGATATGACAAAGTCTGGATTGTACACAAGTTTGAAATGTTAAGTTAGTGTTCATCAGCAAGCAGTTAGTAATCAGCATGTGAGATTGAACAATCACTGTTCCACAAAATGAGCACCATGTTTCTGAAGATCATAGTGAAATGGGATAGATCCTCATGAAATTTAAAACCTGAAAGTAAAACATCAAAAATGCTTCATTAACTTGAGACTCTGGAATTAATTATAAATACATATGCAGAGTGTGTGTGTGTGTGTGTGTGTATGTATAGTTGTATACACATTCGCTAATGACATTCACAATGGCTGATCCTAGTTTAAAATTATAAATATTGTTGCCAGATCAAATTCATTTTTTTGTTTGTTCATTTATTAGTTTTTAATGTGTTTATATATAAACACGTCTTTAAAAATGTGTATATATAAACACATAAAAATATGTATAGTACTATGCAAAGGTTTTAGGCAGGTGTGAAAAATTGCTGTAAAGTAAGGATGCTTTCAAAAATAGAAATGTTCATAGTTTATTTTTGTCAATTAACAAAATGCAAAGTGAATGCACTGAACAAAAAGCAAGGTCTCTCCCAGGCAGGTATTTCAAGGCAGACAGGGGTTTCCAGATGTGCTGTCAATGCTCTTTTGAAGAAGCACAAAGAAACAGGCAATGTTGAGGACCGTAGACACAGTGGTCGGCCAAGGAAATGTACCGTAGCAGATGAAAGACACATCATGCTTACTTCCCTTCACAATCGGAAGATGTTCAGCAGTGCAATCAGCTCAGAATTGGCAGAAATCAGTGGGACCCAGGTACACCCATCTACTGTCTGGAGAAGTCTGGTCAGAAGTTGTCTTCATGGAAGAATTGCGGCCAAAAAGACACTTCCGACATGGAAATGAGGCCGAGTGCCTCAACTATGCACGAAAACGCTGGAACTAGGGTGCAGAAAAATGGCAGCAGGTGCTCTGGACTGATGAGTCGAAATTTGAAATATTTGGCTGCAGCAGAAGGCAGTTTGTTCGCAGGAGGGCTGGAGAGCGGGACCATAATGAGTGTCTGAGGTCAACAGTGAAGCATGGTGGAGGTTCATTGCAAGTTTGGGGCTGCATTTCTTGCAAATAGAGTTGGGGATTTTGTCAGAATTAATGTACCCCTCAATGCTGAAAAGTACAGGCAGTTACTTATCCATCATGCAATACCATCGGGGAGACATCTGATTGGTCCCAAATTTATTCTGCAGCAGGACAATGACTCTGAACGTACAGCCAAAGTCATTAAGAACTATCTTCGGCATAAAGAAGAACAAGGAGTCCCAGAAGTGATGGTATGGCCCCCACAGAGCCCTGATCTCAGCATTGAGTCTGCCTGGTATTATATGAAAAGACAGAAGCATTTGAGGATGCCTAAATCCACAGAACTGTGGTTAGTTCTCCAAGATGTTTGGAACAAACTTCCTGCCGAGTTCCTACAAAAGCTGTGTGCAAGCGTACCTAGAAGAACTGATGCTGTTTTGAAGGCAAAGGGTGGTCACTCCAAATATTGATTTCATCTAGATTTTTCTTCTGTCCATTCACTTTACATTTTATTTGAAAAAAATAAACTAACATTTGTATTTTTGAAAGCATTCTTACTTTACAGCAGTTTTTTCTCACCTGCCTAAAACCTTTGCACAGTACTGTATGTCTATGAGCATTTTGAAGTGCTGTACATGATTTAATAACCAAGCCCATGTTTAAAATTGGGCTGTTTTGAATGTAGAAGCATCTTAACATTCCTTAAAAACTTTGTCAGTTTATAGACATTAGTGAAGTAAAATAGTCCTAATTAAAATAACAGAATTACTCTTGATTCAATTTTCAGATCCCTCAACGTTAGATGGAGAGAGAAACAAGGTGATCATTGGGGCTTCCGGACTGGTTTTGGGACTGATCCTCTCACTTGCTGGTGTGATTTACTACAAGAAGAAATCAACAGGTGAGATTTAAAAACATGGAATACCGGCTTTTATTTCTGGGTATTTTCATACAAACAATAACTTTTTTTGCTTTTAGCCACACCCCAGTTTCAGATGAGCACAAATTTTTGGACATTTTATAATAAAGGAAAATTAAATTTGTGTAACATTAGTATTTGGTTACATACCCCTTATATGCAATAACTTATTCAGCATTTTAATTATCATGCAGTTATTAGTTACATTCTAAACACTGATATAATCCTGAGTGGACATTTTGTAGTTTTAATTTTTCTAATTATTGTGCATATTTGATATTTTTGTTCTACAGGGAGAATCCTGGTACCAACAAGTTAATGTAGGTATGGTGTAATTGTTCTAAGGGTTTTTTTAACTAGTGAAACATTTATCCTACATATTAAATGTGTATTTAATTCTACTACAGTATCTTCAGAAGCAGAAAATAGACATAATTACAAAATGTAATATTGGAAGACTTCACTCCAAAGTAAATCTTTCTGTTCTTCCATTTCATAGTTGTTTCACTGTCACATGGAGAGGAACTTTGTGGAACTCAGTTTGGGAAAAGACTTACCTTTCATTTCATTTTTTTTTTTAAATTTTAAGCATGTATGGAAACAATGAATTAGGGAGTGTGCTGGCACAGCAGGTTTGGCCAGGGCCTACTCTCCAGTGGATCTGGGTTTTGAGTCTTGCTTGGGGTGCCTTGTAATGGACTGGCGTCCCCTCTTGGGTGTGTCCCCTCCCCCTCCAGCCTTGCCCCCTGTGTTGCTGGGTTAGGCTCTGGCTCATCCTGACCCTGCTTGAGACAAGCGGTCTCAGACAGTGTGTGTGTGTGTAAACACACATTTTCAGAACCGCTTGTCCCATACGGGGTCACGGGGAACCGGAGCCTACCCGGCAACACAGGGCGTAAGGCCAGAGGGGGAGGGGACACACCCAGGACGGGACGCCAGTCCGTCGCAAGGCACCCCAAGCGGGACTCAAACCCCAGATCCACTGGAGAGCAAGACTGTGGTCCAACCCACTGCGCCACCGCACCCCTGTGTGTAAACAATGAAGTTTAAATGTGTAAAAATAATTGGAATAATAAGAATATTCTTATCTAGATTTATATTATAACTAAAGGATTGTTTTTAGTAAGTGGATACAATTATTCTGCTGAATCACAGATGTCCACATGATTGAGCTGAAGTCTGTTCTTTTAATTACGGTATGCTTATTTTATGGCATTGTCAAACCTATTGCTACTATTTTGTCATTACTTTTAAGTAGCCATTTAAATTTCCTGGTTATTATATAAAATACTACACCATTATACTGGTGAACTGTATCAGTGTAGTAATCTACAGCTTTAGAAATACATCCACAGAGACTTTCTAGACATGGTAAGATAAAATATTTCAGAATTCCTTTGTCACACATTTTAACTTTCACTGGACAAATTACCCACAATGAACCTAAAGAATGTGTTGAGACTTACGACGGTGCTCTGGGTGATCTGTGGGCAAAATACCATGAATATTACTGTGCTATTCCTGTAGTGATGACCCTAACCCTAGAGTTAGTGATGTGCTCCTGTAGTAATGTGATAGTTCCATTGTACCATCAGTTCAAAGAATTAACAAATTTAGTGAATCAGGATCCAGCCTGTGACCAAACATATGTTACCTGTTGATCCAAAAGAGAACATCAAAGCAACTGGAACTATAATAACAGATGACGGTCATACTTAATATATGAAAATATATCTAGTATTGTAAAGCACGACTAGCATCAAAATGCTCGAAGTTCTGATGTTTTCACTATACAGTTAATATATTAGGGATAACGACATATCTCTGGTTTGAGTATGACCTTGGTGGAAAGTTAAAAAACAAAAAAATATGGAATTTACATGAGCAGAATATGATATTTGTATAAATGACCAGTGTTGCTTGAATTAATACCAGTAATTTCATAATTGAGAAGCTCCTTTAGAGGTCACTAATGATCTTATTTGGCCAAAATCAGTGTCTAGTCTCTGTTCTTATTCACTCTGATTAAGCATTGAGTGGATCACTGGAATCTGTCCCTGTTCTGGCATTCTGTTTTAGTTTAAAGGCTTCTGTAGCTCAATAAATTTTTAAACACAATTTGTTGCTTGTTTTTGGATTGTTTTCTATTCATTGTAAAATACACATATGAATGACTTTGGACCACAGCAACGAGCAAAGATTGATTGATAATTAATATATTGGTGTGTAATGAAATCAGGCATCAACTGAACAGCAGGCTTTAGTGTGTCATAGAATTACAAAAGCTGGAGTAGTTTTACACTACTCTTAGTTATGTATCCCTTGGCTTAAGCTTTTACACATAATCATTACATAAAGACCCCTTAAATATCTCATATCACTAGACAGTGGTTCAATAAAAAATTAAAGAAAAGTAGTTATGTACTAGGGAGTGCGGTGGCGCAGTGGGTTGGACTGGGGTTCGAGTCCTGCTTGGGGTGTCTTGCAAGGGACTGGCATCCCGTCCTTGGTATGTCCCCTCCCCCTCTAGCCGTATGCCCTGTGTTGCCGGGTTAGGCTCCGGTTCCCCGCGACCCCGTATGGGACAAGCAGTTCTGAAAATGTGTGTGTGTGTGCAATACAGAATACTCTATCCTTCCATTTTCCTTAACTGCTGGTCCTAGTCAGAGGGGGTTCAGAGCCTATCCCACAAATGGAGTACACCCTGGATGGAACACCAATCCATCAAAGAGTAGCTACACACACCATGACCCAGTGACACACTATAGTAAGATTGTTTGAGTTGCATGTTTTTGGAATGTGGGAGGAACTTGAATACCTGGAGGAAACCCATGTAGATACGGGGAGAACGTGCCAACTCCACACAGACTGAGCCGGCTACGAACCTACACCAAAACAGCTCACTCGATGTGAAGCAGCAGCGCTAACTTACTAATGCTGAAAAATTAATCAGCAAATACATTCATTCATGTAGCTGCCACTTTTCTCCAAAGCAACTTCTAACGTCAAGGTTACAAATATTTACCCATTTATACAACTGGGTAATTCTACTGGCACAATTAGGGTAAGTCTGTAAGGGTACTACACACAGCCAGACTGAGATGCAAGTGAAGTTTTGGATTCAAATACACTAGAGTACAGGTGTCAAACTCAAGGCTCGCGGGCCAAATCCGGCCCACCCCCTCATTTTACGTGACCCGCGAGAGCTTATAAATTATTTTATTGCTGTTATAAATTTTATTTTCGGGACCTGAAAAATGCATCTCAATTTTATTACCTGCACGATGAAGGCATCTAGCCAGTAGATGGCAGTGTCTGGATATCTGTTTTTTTCTTGCAGCGACGCTCTAGTAGTGGAGTGATAGGGTTAGTCTATTAGTAAAAGAAAAAATACGGAATAGACCCATCATGTCGAAGAAAAGAAAAGTTGATGCAGAGGGGAGGCTATTTAATGAGAGATGGAAAAGCGAATAGGTGTTTGTGCTTAATGGAAACAAGCCGGTGTGTATACAATTTACGTCGGCACTTCGACACCAAACACGGAGTTAAGTATGCTAACCTTAGCCACCAACCAAAACAAGAAAAGCAACGCAAAAAGTACAATCATGATTGAAATACAGCCTGCATTCTCAGCAGAATTTGTCTGCAAAAAATGATGCAGCAGTGAAAGCCAGTTTTATTGTTATTGTGGCTGAAGAAATCGCCCGGGCTTCCAAGAAGTGTTTTTCAGAAGAAGGTGCATTTAAAGCAGTGTATGCAGATACGTGAGGCTCGCAGGTCAGGTGTGCCCCGGGCCGACCAGAAACACAGGCGGTTTAAGTTAACAATGTTAGCTTGTCAAGGAATACTATTGCGGACCGAGTCGGAGACCTAGCGGGAAATCTGACGACACAGCTGCTGAAGAAGCGCGCAGTTTTCTGGCATTTTCGGTAGTTATTGACGAAAGTACCGACATACTGATACGGCGCATTTAGCCATTTTTTAAGAGGTGTGAGGCAGACTTGTCTGTCACTGTCAGGAGCTCTTGTGGTGGTCGCCCTGCACGGAACGACACAGGTCATCTACGCTGCGGTGGAGAAGTCCATCAGTAAAATGAAATTTTATGAATGAAATGTTCTTTGATGTATAAGTAACGATTTTTTTTAAAATTTCATGAATTCGCATAGGACAAGCGGTTCTGAAATGTGTGTGTGTGTGTGTGTGTGTGTGAATTAATTTAGAATATTATATCACAGAGAATTCTGAGCGTGTGCTCATACACCACAAGTATGTGTGTTTTTGTTACCACATTTATTTTTTAAATAAATTCTACAATAGTTGTACACTTGAATACACTTTGCCCCTTTGAGAGCAACCATATACTGATGTGGCCCGGGATGAAATTGAGTTTGACACCCCAGCACTACAGCTAACCACTACACTGCCAGATGTCCCCATTTAGTTTCATTAAAAATAAGTGGAAATTGAGTCAAGTATTTGGTCTCCACATTTATTTCACTGTTAATATTACAAAACCTTTTTTTATGATTCAGAACTTAATGTATCTTTTAAAAGGAGAAAATAAATAGAAATGGCCTTGGGAATATTATTGACACCCCAGATTCCATATTTGGTACCACAGTCTGTGGCCAAAATATCTGTAGTCAGGCCCTTTCTACACACATTTTGGCCCACTGTTCTTGTGCAAACTGCTCCAGATCTCCTACATCTGAAAATTTTCTTCTCCCAGCTGCTTTACAGATCTCTGGATAGTTTTTCAATGGGATTTAGATCTGGACTTATTGCTGACCACTTCTGAACAGCATTCTGAGCTTTCAGAAAACGTTCTGTGATGTTAAAACTGAAATTAAATACGTAGAAACCAAATCATTTCGTTAATTTATTTTTAGAGAAAAATTGTTACAATATTATGGGGGTGCGGTGGCGCAGTGGGTTGGGCCACGGTCCTGCTCTCCGGTGGGTCTGGGGTTCAAGTCCCGCTTGGGGTGCCTTGCGATGGACTGGCGTCCCGTCCTGGGTATGTCCCCTCCCCCTCCGGCCTTACGCCCTGTGTCACCGGGTAGGCTCCGGTTCCACGTGACCCTGTATGGGACAAGCGGTTCTGAAAGTGTTTGTGTGTGTGTGTGTGTGTGTGTGTGTGTGTGTGTGTGTGTGTGTTACAATATTTGGAAAAAACGCAAGTGTGTCATACCTAATATTCACCCGCAGGGGGCGCGTTTTCACATTGTTGTTCCTCAAAGCCGAAATGAAACTCCTGTCACTTTACGTAGAAAGAGTTTCGTGTGTATGTCTGTGCCAGTAGGATGAAATATGTCTTTGTGCATAATTAACTCATTTATTGATAAGCTGTTATACTTTCATGATACTAACCTTTGTGTATCAAAACTGAAATTTCGGGTGGAAGCATCTACTGTGTGAAAATTTCAAATATTTCTTTTTAGTACTATTTCGCGGGGAACCGGAGCCTACCCGGTAACACAGGGCGTAAGGCCGGAGGGGACACACCCAGGACGGGACGCCAGTCCATCGCAAGGCACCCCAAGGAAGCGGGACTCGAACCCCAGACCCACTGGAGAACAGGACTGTGGTCCAACCCACTGCACCCCTCTATTTTAGATACGTTCTATTGAGCAAACATCGTGCTTTTAATATACCGGCTATATGAGATATACTGTACAGTGATACGCCGAGAAGAGAGGGAAAAATAGCCCGACAGCCCGAGTGAATGCGGGTGGAGGGAGACGCAGTGAGTAGAGAAGCAGTGTCACCCAGTAACTGCAGCGGAGGAAACGCAGCTTCTCCCTCATTGGTCCGTTTATTGGAGCCGCTTCACTCAGCGCGTTTCCTAAAGCGCCACCGCCGCCGCTCAGTATGAATGAGTCGGGAGAGATGCGGAACGTCTGCAGTCCCCCATTTAGGTGACACTCTTCTCCAAAGTGACTTACAATGTTAAGCTACCTGTAATTGTTTAACCATTTATACAGCTGGCTAATTTCACTGGAGCAATTTAGTGTAAGTACTATGCTCAAGGGTACTACAGCTGGAGGTGGGATTTGAACCTACAACTTTCAGGTCCAAAAGCAGTCTCTGTAAACACTACACTTCCAGCCAGCCCTATGTAAATTTACAGTGTAAAAAAACTGCTTTCCTTTTGGTTAAGTCCCATTATTAAGGAACCAATATTTGATAAGTTTAGAGGGTGTCTACAAAATGGCAAAATAACAGCTACTACAAAACAAGTTATTAATATTTCTTTAATTTCTAAATCTGACCTAAACCTTTTTATAGTATTTGAGACCAATAACTCTTCTGACTATTAAATACAAAACTGATAGCATCAGTATATGCAAACAACTAAGTGCTTTGTGTTGTTGTCATTGAAATGCAGTCTGGTTTCACGAATGGTCATCAATTCAACATATACAGGGTACGATGTTACATTCCGTACGCTTCTATCAAAGACTGTACATTAGGCCCAGTTCCACTGACCTCGCCACCCTGCACATGAATCCCCAGAGAAAACATCAGGCAATACCATAATAAATCTCTACAACTCAGCGCTAAGAGGCTCAATCTCCTTCCCAAACACCATATTGACACACACATTTTCATAACCGCTTGTCCCATACAGTGTCGCGGGGAACCGGAGCCTACCCGGCAACACAGGGCGTAAGGCCAGAGGGGGAGGGGACACACCCAGGACAGGACGCCAGTCCGTCACAAGGCACCCCACACGGGACTCAAACCCCAGACCCACCGGAGAACAAGACTGTGGTCCAACCCACTGCGCCACCGCATTGACCTACAGGGTATTTCACTGAGATTATCAAGTGGCCACCCCCCCTCTTTCCTTGGTGTTTTGAGTTAGGCCCACGACATCTCAGGACTGCTCAACAGTGAAGTGTGGTGTCCCAGACCCACCAGCTCCACACGCGTCAGATGCCCTCCACCCACAGCAGATGCACAAGTTATACAAACAATTACCAAAACTCAAAGCATCCTGACTAAAACCCACACAACACCTCCCTATGTACTACCAATAAGCTTCCGCCCGCTGCAAGGCACCTCCAGCCTACTTTGCCGAAACATTACTAACTGCCTTCCAACTTACAGCTCCAACTAACCTGCTCTCTGCTCATCCAACATTTCATTTCAAAAACATTTTCATGGTCAACTAAAACAAAACACAATAAATCTTTAACTCGGGGGAAATTTAAGCACAGTCATGTGGGAACTGTAACAAATGTTTTGTGGCATTGCAGATATCAGCCACAGTCTGATGGACTGTGAATCCATCTGCCTCACAAATGTTTGCACCACCGTAGTCTGGTATTTTGCCATCTTGCTGATGTTTGTTACAGGACAGCAGATAGTGGGAAATAAATCTCACTGACCCTACCTTTGTTCTGCCGCTCAGAATTTTGAAAAGGTGGCTGAAAATTTACTGCTGAAAATTTAAACTTCTTACATGTTCAGTACCAGAACTCTAATAACAACTTTGTCATTACCTATTTAATACTTATATTGGGCTGTAGAAACATAGAGAGATTGAGCAGTAAATATATACACTATTAAAAAATAAAAGAGAAGGAAACAGAGCACATGAAACTGATCTAGAAGTGGAAATTCTCTGTACGTTGTGTGGCCTTTAGCACCATCTACTGTAAATATATGTAAGAGTCAACATTGTGCCCATTTTCAGTTCTCACATAATTTGCCATGACCTGGACTCTGTCCTACTAAAACCGGGGCTCAGGAAAGGTTCACCGGACAGCACAGCAATACAGCATAGGGGACCATACATACGCATGCGTAACGACAATTCAGAGACACCAGTACACAGGAACAACATGGCTTTGGAATATTAGAGGAGAATCACACAAACACGGGAAAGAACATTCCATCTAATATTAGTTATTAGACTACGGTACAAAACTACTATATATATATAGTACTTTGCAAAACGCTTCACCAAAATATTTCTCTGCATTTTTTTAAAATCTTCTGCATTAGTGTGTCAATAGCAAAGAGCATTTATTCAATTTCCAGACATTAATTTTGCATACAGTGAAAAATTATAGTGAGATATTTGTATACTGTTAAAGAAAGGAAGTAACATAGTAACAGACCACTTTCCAGGAAAAAGTGCAGCCTTAACTGAGGTCTTTGTAGGCATATAGCTGAGTACACGACTAAACAAATATAACAGGTGCTAATGATCAATGACATGATGTTCAGATTGAACCAAACTGATTAAGTGAAACAAACAGCTGTGCAGAGGGAATAAAAGTGGACGAGGGACAACCATAATAAACAGGTGAGGTTTTGGACAATGTGGCAGTTTAACCTTCAAATCTTACACCGTCGCAAGAATGAGCAGAACAAGACACAAGGTGGTTATCCTGCATTAGCAAAGTCTGTCTCAAGCAGAAATTTTGTGGCAGACAGGTGTTTCCAGATGTGCTGAGTTGAGGATGAGAAACACAGTTGTCAGCCATGGAAAATGAGTGCAGCAGGTGAGAGACATCAAACTTACTTCCCTTCAAAATCAGATGTCCAGCAATGCTATCAGCTCAGGACTGGCAGAAAATACTGGGACCGTGGTACACCCATCTACAGTCCAGAGAAGTCTCTTCAGAAGTGGTCTTTGTGGAAGAGTTGTGACCACAAAGTCATTCCTCCAAGTTGTAAACAAAGCCAAGTGACTCACCTACATATGAAAACACAAGGACTGGGGTACAGAATAAGGACAGCAGGTGCCCTGGACTGATGAATAAAAATGTGAAATTCTTGGCTCTAACAGAAGGCTGGAGAGTGCTACATGGATGAGTGTCTGCAGGCAATAGTGAAGCACGGTGGAGGTTCATTGCAGGCAAAATTAATAGCTCCCTCAGTGTTGAAAAAAGCAGGCAGATTCCGATCCATCACACAATATCATCTGATCAGTCCCAGATTCATTCTGCAGCATGATATTGAACCCAAACACATGGCTAGAGTCATAAAGAGCAAAGAATCCTGCAACAGATGGAATGACCCCACAGAGCCTTGCTTGTTGAGCCGGTCTGGGATTACATGCAGAGACAGCACAGGTCTGCAGAAAAACTGTGGCAGGTTATACAAAATGCCTCCAACAACCTACCTGCCAAGCAATTTAGAAAAAACTGCATGCAAGTGTACCTAGGAGGATTTATGCTGTTTTAAGGCAAAGGGTGGTCACACCAAATATGGATTTGACTTAAGTTTTTTTTTTCTGTTTACTGCACTTTCCAGGAAGTTCACTGGCATTATTTTTGGAAGCATCCTCACTTAACAGCATTTTTTTTTTTTTTTTTTTTCCCCCAGAAGTCCCTAAAACTTCTGCACAGTACTATGAATGTGTATATAATCTACAGTAGAGAAAGTCCTGCCAAGGGCTTTAGATGACCTAACTAGCAGGGTAAGTGCTACATTTGTATTTCCACAGATGATCACATTGTTAATTCACTTTCATTAACTGCTTGTCTTGGTCAGGGTCACAGGAGTCCAGAGTCTATCCTGGAATCACAGGGCACAAAGCAAGGATGTTACTCCAGTCCATCAGAGGGTAGCCATACACGCAACTGGCAATTAACAAAGTCCAGTTCACCTGAACTGCATGTTTTTGGACTGTGGGAGGAACTCAGAGGAGACCCACACAGATAGAACATGGAGGCTCCATACAATCTGAGCTGGATTTGAAGCTATGACTGAACAGCACAGGTGCTGCGAGGTGGCAGTCCTACCTGTGCCACTGTGCGCCACAGTATTATTAAATGTAAATTAATACACAAGTTAATACTTATAAAACTGTCATTGTGCATTGTACCATACATTGATACTGTACATAGTCATACTAGCTTGTTTTTGTTTGGTTTTAGCTGTATGTTTTGTCAAGAACAATGAAATTGTGTACATTTTAAGTGCACATTATAAAATGTGTGATTAATAAAAACAAGGGGGCGGGGTGGGGCAGTGGGTTGGACTTTATCCTGCTCTCCGGTGGGTCCACGGTTCAAGTCCAGCTTGGGGTGCTTGCGATGGACTGGTGTACCATCCTGGGTGTGTCCCCTTCCCCTCCAGCCTCACGCCCCTTGTTGCCAAGTTAGGCTCCGGCTCCCCGTGACCCCGTATGGGACAAGTGGTTCAGACGACGTGTGTGATTAACGAAAATGGTCTGACTGCTTCTGCTACAGATGTATGTAAAACTGCTGAGTTTGCCTATATGGAGCAATGTCTTTGTGTCTCTCTTTCCTATGTACAATAAAAAACCCAGAAATGTTTCTTTAGGGCCTCCAGCTCATTCTTTCCATGCAGTCCATACATCTGATCTGTCAGAAGGATATCATTCTGAGTTTTTCTTATAACAAAGCACACCTTATTAACAGTGAATATACTTGTGCTGTAAAGAAGCCTCATTAACTTTGAAACACCACATACTTGTCCCTGCCTCTCAGTGTGATACCTTCTGCACCTTTCCCAGAATGGAAGAGGGAACTGATGGACAGTTTGCTTCACTTTTACTGTACTTATTAGTTGAAGGAACGCTGTTAGGTTTAATATGTTAAGCACCAAACTCCTTTTTTCACACCTCTTGAGTTTATAACAAAGAGTGAATTGTACTTATTTATAGCTATTTTTGTTGTCTTTTCTCTCCTCACATTCCTGGTGACTGAGAATCACAGGACCGAGAAGTATGACCACCATGCATGCCCATGGCTTCTGAGACCTTGAGACAGTTTTTTATTCACTCGTTTTGAATAATCACTTGTTTATGTCAGGGTTGCAGTGGTCCACAGCCTCTACTGGAAGTACTGGGCACAAGGCAAGTCATGGTACACCCTGGATGGGACACCAGTCCATCACACACTACAGGAAATTTTCTCTTGGGTGAGGGTATCTGATGAAGACCTGAAACATCCAGTAATCCCAGGTGTTTCCTAGTAATCCCAGTCAGGACCTATTTTACAATCACTGGGGACAAAGCTAAAACAGGGTACACTCTGGATAGAACATCAGTCCATCACAAAGTAGCCCTACAGACTCACCCAGTCACACTCTATGTGAAGGTCACCTGAGCTGCATGTCTTCAGAATGTGGGAGGAAACCCATCCAGACACAGGGAGAATATGCAAACTCCACACAGACTGAGCCAGATATGAACCTACAGCCATGCAGTTCAATACCTGTGAGACAGCAGTGCTACTCACTAATACTCACACACACACACACACACACACACACACACACACACACACACACCGTCTGAACCTCCTGTCCCATATGGGGTCGCGGGGAGCCGGAGCCAAACCCAGCATAAGGCTGGAGGGGGAGGGGACACACCCAGGACGGGATGCCAGTCCATCGCAAGGCATCCCAAGCAGGACTTGAACCCCAGAACCACCGGAGAGCAGGACGAGGTCCAACCTACTGTGCCACCACACTCCCCTCACTTATACTGAATACTGAAAAATTAGTCACTAAATGTATGAAAAGTCAGAATTTTTTTTTTTTTCTGGAATATGCAAATAGGCGCAGTGGGTTGGACCAGGTCCTGCTCTCCGGTAGGTCTGGGGTTCAAGTCCCACTTGGGGTACCTTGTGACAGGCTGGTGTCCCATCCTGGGTGTGTCCCCTCCTCCTCCAGCCTTACGCCCTGTGTTGCCGGGTTAGGCTCCGGTTCCCCGCAACCCCGTATGGGACAAGCAGTTCAGACTGTGTGTGTGTGTGAGAATATGCAAATGTATTCATACTTTACTCACATGAAAAACCACTTGTCTTTAATATCATTTAAGTGTGAAATTTATTCAGATAATATTAATTTATCTCTCTGCTAGGGCACTGTTTACAATCTTTGATGGTTTCAGTTGTACAATCGTGACAAAAAAAAGTATTGGTACCTCAGCTTTTCCAAACTTTTTTTTTTCTAAAAAGAAGTGGGAATTGTCTAAAGTATTGGTCTCTACAATTCTTTATTTCACTGTTGATATTACAAAGCCTCTCCTTGATTCAGAATCTAATATATCTTAAAATTAGAAAATAAAAAGATATGACCTTGACAGAATTATTGACACCTCCAGACTGAATATTTGCTACCCAAGCCTGTGGCAAAAACAGCTGCAGCCAGGCCCTTCCTACAGGATCAGATGAGCTTCCTACAAGTGTGCACTGGCATTCTGGGCAATTTTTCTTGTGCAAACTGCTCCAAACCTCCTTCATCTGAGAGTTTTCTTCTCCCAACTGCTGTTGACAGATCTCTGCTATAGGTTTTCAGTGGAATTTAGATCTGGATGCATTCCCTTATTCTGAACAGTCCAGCATTCTGAGTCTTTAACAGATGTACTGTAATGTTAAACCTGAAATGAAAAATTGTAGAGACTAAATAATTTGGTTAATTTCAAATTATTTTTACAGAAAACGGAGTATTTTGGAAAAGTGTAAGGGTGTCGTTCCTAATGTTCACCCGCAGGGGGCGCTTTTTCGCATTGTTGTTCCTTAAAGCCGCAATTTTTCTCTGTCATTCACGTACACAACGGATTTTAACGTGTATTTTTGTGCCTGTAGCATGAACTGTATCTTTGTATATAATTAACTCATTTATTGATCAGCTATTATTATATAATTTTCTATGATACTAACCTTATGCCTATCAAAATTGAAATTTCAGGTGGTAGCATCTACTATGAATATTAAAAATATTTCTTTTTATTATTGTTTCAGACAGTTTCTATTGGGCAAACACTGTAGTTTTAATATACCGGCTATATGAGATATACTGTACAGCGATACGCCGAGAAGGGAAGGAAAAGTAGGCCGAGTGAATGTGGACTGACGGACTGGGACGCAGTGAGTAGAGAAGCCGTGTTACCCAGTAACTGCAGCGGAGGAAACGCAGCTTCTCCCTCATTGGTCCGTTTATTGGAGCCGCTTCACTCAGCGCGTTTCCTAAACTGCCGTCGCTGCCGCCGCTCAGTACAAGTGAGTCGGGAGAGACTCGGTCGGAAGCTGAAGGGTCGGTCTGTGGTCCCCAGTTCGCGATGAGCTTCTCTGTGGTCGTCGCTCTGCTCTTCGGCGCTCTTTGCGTCTGTTCGCGCGTTCACGGTAAGAAAAGTGTCTCCATTAACCTTGACTGTATATCATATGAGTATAGCCGCCAACGCTGGCGGTGCATAATTTGGAAGGAGTTGTTCCAAGGGGGGGTGCGGTGGTGCGGTGGTACGGTGGTGCGGTGGTACGGTGGTGCAGTGGGTTGGACCGGGTCCTGCTCTCCGGTGGGTCTGGGGTTCGAATCCCGCTTGAGATGCCTTGCTTGCGACGGACTGGCGTCCCGTCCTGGGTGTGTCCCCTCCCCCTCCGGCCCTTCGCCCTGTGTTACCGGGTAGGCTCCGGGACGAGCGGTTCAGAAAATGTGTGTGTGTGTTCCAAGACATGATGATGATCATCAGAGTGTCGTAAACTTTAACGAAATAAAAACAAATGTAGTTGAGCTGCTGTTATAATTTTCTGCGCAGACACTAGAACAGAAGAAACGTGAACATACAGTATTTGATATTTATTTATATAGCTGAATAACGAATGCATATTACGATTTTCTCTAGCCCATGTAGATATAGTTGTTGCTGCCTGTCAGACCGGTGACGTTGACCCTGAGGATGAACTAGAGCTGGATGGAGATGAGATGTTGCACTTGGATTTTAAAACAAAAGAACTGGTGTTCACAATGCCTGAGTTTACCGGAAAGTGGAGGGCTGAAGGTTGGGCTCAGCGGGCACTGGCGGACCATCAGACTTGCTTGAACAACCTGAATGTGAGTATTCAGGCTGAAAAGCTACCTGAAGAGATCGGTAAGATTTCCTTTGTTTCTTTCACACAACACACCTGAACTTGACCTTCAAAGCTGTACTTTTATAACACAATAACTGCGTTAAAATGAAAATTTAGGGACAAAGTGACAGTCAAAGATAGCATGATTATGAAGCGTAAGCAAATACCCTGAAGTGCTGGAACTGAAATGGGAAATAATTGATATTTTTCCCTGGATGTAGAAGAAACTGAAATTAATTGGGTAAAACAAAATATACCGGCGGATTTCAGATCGACACTTTTATCTGTAGAAATAATTTGCAGATAATAAAGACTTTAATTAAAATTTTGTGTTCAGCCTGTCTGAATTAATTATCAGAATGTAGATAATTTACACAGTGTAAATAAAAAGCGACTCGCGCGGGACAAGCGGTTGTTGACATGATTGATTGGTTGGTGATTTTGGTATAAATTAATTACAGGTCGCTTTGGTCTCACTGATCACATTTTTCCACTTTTGTTTTGAAGTTCTGGCAGGTTTTACTTGTTGCCAAACTACATCTCAAGCCATGATACACCCTCCTCACCCTGTTTTACTGGTGTTGGTGTACTTATGGTCCTTGACTGTTCTGGGTTTTTCACCAGTGTTCACTTGAATCATTTTCATAAATATTTAGTTTTGCCTTATTTTTCCATCAAACCTTTTTCCAGAATTCTTGTCTCAGAAGTTCTTAGCAGTCTGACGAATCTGTTTTTACTACTGATGCAGGGCTTCCACCTTGCAGTACAGTCTCTGAATTGTACTCAATGAGGTCTTCTGCACATTGTTGTACTGGATATTTGGGAACACAAAAAATGGTGTTTCTGTATAATGGTAAAACATGTATGCAATAATTTGTTTATCCATAAACATACTCATAGTTGAAAGGGGATATTCCTAAATTGACACGCTGCTTCTATACTTTTAGAGGGTATTGTATTAACACCTAACGAAACAGATGTGGTGTCTGTAGATTCCCCGTGCAGTTATGCTCTGGTCCCAGAATAATGTAGTATGTCAAGGAGGGCTGTATTTCTACAAAAGTCTTGGCTATATAAATTCTCATGCCATTTTTTTGAGAGAAAACCAAAATTCACTATGTTGCAATAATTTGCCTTAAGTAACACAATAATTATGTGCCACTTAAATACTTCAACAATAATTCATTGTCAATAAAGGGTCAGCATAGTATTGTTGCATGAAGTCAGTTTGCAATGGTTAAAAAAGGACATTAAGAATGAATAATAATATTATCAATGAGATAACATTCATGAAAGGTCTTGAGAGTCAGGGAAAGACTTTAAGAAAGTTTCATTGTCATTAATGCACTTGAAAGATACTCATAATGTTGTTCATCCATTGTGAAGGCCTTTCCTATAACTCTTCATACAACCATCTCCTGAAGTGCCTTCCCTTATGGTCTATAATGTTATTTTGAAAGATAAGCATAAGACAGTGTTAGTATAGGATTATCACCTATACTGTCATATTTGTTTTGAATTGACTCTTTATTTTGATCTTAGGCTACTGATTCTGTTTTAGATCATGTTCTAGATGTTTCCAGAGCATTTTAAATGTCCCCTTGTGTATTGGATGTATTGTTTTAAATGCAGATTTTTTTAATAATTTAATGATTATTTGAGGGGGGCGTGGTGGCGCAGTGGGTTGGACCGGGTCCTGCTCTCCAGTGGGTCTGGGGTTCGAGTCCCGCTTGGGGTGCCTTGCGGCAGACTGGCGTCCCGTCCTGGGTGTGTCCCCTCCCCCTCCGGCCTTACGCTCTGTGTTGCCGGGTAGGCTCCGGTTCCCTGCGACCCCGTATGGGACAAGCGGTTCTGAAAGTGTGTGTGTGTGTGTGTGTGTGTGTGTGTGTGTGTGTGTGTGTGTGTGTGATTATTTGCTCTGGAAACCCACAAGATGTTTGTGTACAGATAAAGTAAATATGGGAAAAGCAGGGCCTATATTCTTGTATACATTTGTTAGATTTTTTAAGCTTAAACTATTGATAAATCTGTAATGGACTGTTTAACAATTACAGATCCTCCTCAAGTCACAATCTATCCCAGGAATAAGGTTTTACTTGGCAGAAGCAACACATTGATCTGCTTTGTGAACAACTTCTACCCACAAAGTGTGAAAGTGAAGTGGACTAAGAATGAGGTGGAGGTGACAGAGGGGGTCACTCTGAGTCGCTACTACCCCAACAAGGATTTCACCTTCAGACAGTACTCTACTGTACCCATCATCCCACAGGAGGGGGATGTTTACTCATGCTCTGTGGAGCACAAGGGGCTTCGTGAACCTGAAACCAGGCTCTGGGGTAAGATGTTTTATGGTTAAATTAATTAGGTATTTTTTATATCTGATATCTTGAGGAAAACATCTGAGGAAACATACTAAAAGACATTTACATGTATTCATTTAACAGATGCTTTTCTCCAAAGCAACGTACATCTCATAGAAAATACAATGTGTGCATTACATTATCAGAAAGAGACTTATATGCAGATGGGTGATTCTTAAGTACAGTTTGTTTCTGTCCACCATGTGAACCAATGTACATTACACAAGTAGCTGCATAAAGGTTTATCCAAGACTTATTGCCATATGTATTTTTTCCGATTACAAAAATTACCATTTGTTCTATGTCTTTTGTTATATTCATCTTTATTGTTAGACTTTAGAGGCAACTGCTGAACATGCTGAATAAATATGAATGAATAGTTCTTGGCTACTTTGGACAGTTAATACTGGATTTCTGAATTGAAAATAAATAACTCTTCCAGGTTATGAAAATAAAATAATTTTATGTATTTGTAATTAGTGACATTAAACCCCTAGAGAACAGCGGTATTAAACTGATTCCACCAGTAAATCTCTGTTGGCCCAGCTGAACCCAAGAGATCCCATTAGGGCTAATTTGGGCTCACCTCGGTCTCCTTGCTGCACATGTCTATTATGGAACATTGATTAGTAATTAGAAGGCAGGTTTTCATCATATGACATAGAACAATTTCTGGACGTGTCCCTGGAAAGTACTCTTCATGTCCAATTGTTCATGAAGTTTCACAGGTATGTGGAAAAACATCAACTGTATTGCAGTATGGAATCCAACATCCTTACTGCACAAATGTACATTGAATCAAGCATTTAGGTGCTGTTCATGTATTCTAAGGCAGATCTGTAGAAACTGATTCTCACTCAACTCTCTCTCTCTCACACACACACACACTCTCACTCTCTCTCTCTCTCTCTGAAACCACTTGTCGCGAGTGAGATCGTGGCGAGCTGGAGCCTAACCAGGCAACATAGGGCGCAAGGCTGGCGGGGGAGGGGACACACCCAGGACGGGATGCCAGTTCATTGCAAAGCACCCCAAGTGGGACTTGAACCCCAGACCTACCACAGAGCAGGACCCAGCCAAACCCGCTGTGACGCGGCACCACACCCCTCTCACTCAACTTAGTAGCATTTGAATTTATGTATTAAGCAAATACTCCAAAGTAACATGATTTTTAAAGCACACCTTTTGACATCACCATTATCCTGGTCAACATTGCTCAATTTCCTGCCTATTGTCACGCCCTCCACCTCAGCGCAACGAGGAACACCTGCGGCAGATCATGAGACAAGTGTATAAAAGGAAAGTGCGGAGCATGCACAATTGTAGAATCTTGTTCAGCCTTGTTACTCAGTCGGGTCTCTTGCCTTAGCGCTCCTGACTTCCCTGATTCCTTGTCCTCTTCTTCCTCACCCTCGCCATCTTCCTTGTTTCCCTACACCTGCTCCTGTATCTCCCAGACTTCCTGGTTTACCACAATTTCTTGCCCATTTGCTGGATTACAACTCTTGGATTTTCCCTTTGGATTTCATTCGCACATCGGTGTCCATTTGCCTGTTCACTCAACATGTCTTTTGGATTACCCCTTATGAAACCTTCCTGTGCTCTGCACTTGGGTCCAGCACCCCTGCTCCCAGAGGATGCTGTGACACCTATAGAAGTGACATATGAATAGCAGATTTGTTGATGATAATAGTAGGTTATGAGGGACTATATTACAGTGCTGCCAAAAAAAAATTGGGCCAATCAGAGATGAGTTTTGAGACACTTGCTGACTACTGGGAGAGTGTGAGCAGTAATTTGAAAGAGAGAAAGGTCTTTCCCTATACTGGGTCCAGAACTGAAAACTGGTGAACTTTTGGTTTTGGACCTTCATGAGTTTGACAAGCAGACAACCACAGGTGGAGGTGTAGGAGCACAGCGTTCTTGTTGGGGTATACATATTGACCATGTCCCGTAAGTATTGTGGTGATGATCCTTTGACCATCTTGTAGGTAGTTGTCAAGAAACATCTGTTAAGAGTACTTGTGCAAAAGTGTAAAAAAGTTTATCCTTTATTGACTGTTTTGATACCTTCTATGGGTTTAGAGGTTGTGGTTTTGCAGTATCTCTCCATGAAGATTTGGAAGTTAGATGCCGGTGGATGTACATAAAAAGCAGCAATTTTGGGTTCATTTACAATACTTTAAAAAGTCAAACTAAGAAGCTATTATTCAGTTTTACTTCATACATCAGATTATTTCTCTTTTGTGTCAGGAAAACATTTTGTAGACTAAGGTAAAGTTATTCATAGAGAATTTGTGGATACATGTAAAGGCAAATATTATGTATTATCACCAGGTCTAGCATTTAAGACATGTGTGGTTTAAAGTCTGGGTGTGTTTCAGCTGCTGTGTGTTATACTACATTTTCTTTCATGAGGTAAAGAACTAATGAGAATTGTTTAAAATGTTCCTATTCCCTTTCGTGTTTGTTCTTGCAGAGCCAGAAATTCAGGAAGTGTCAGACATCGGAAAGACAGTTTATTGTGGAGTAGGACTGACCCTTGGTTTGTTGGGAGTTGGAGTTGGAACCTTCTTTCTCATAAAGGGGAACAACTGCAATTGAAAAAGGTATGTAGCATTATGAGTGGCATGGCAGCACTCAAGGGTACTACAGCTGGAAGTGGGATTCCAGCCTGGAACCTTTGTGTCTAAAGGTAGCAGCTCTAACCACTACACTACCAGCTCCCCCACACACAAGTGTATTGAAAGCATAAACAGTTTAAAAAAAACACATATAAAATGAGCTTTCAGCATAACTGCTTCAATACTCAGTGGAGTCCTTCCTCCAGAGTACAATGACTCCTTTTCTCTCTGTCCATTTAAAGATTGTGGCTGCACAGGACCCTTAATCAGGTGTAGCTAATAGTCTAGGAACTGGGTGCCAGAGGAAAGGGTTGAAAAATATCTATACATGTGAAAGATACATGCTGTATAATCTGCTTTCTATCTTACAAACTCATAGTATGTTCTGAACCTGAACCCTTGAAGGGGAACAGACCTGTTATATGCCAACTTAATTCAGCCATAAAATGAAGAATGTCACTAGGATGTCCAAACTGTTATAAAACCAAGAAAGGAGAGCATCTAACCTGTGTCTGGAAGGTTTAAATAACTTAACAAGTGACATAAACCACTCATGTAACATGTAGTTAGTGTAGAACATTTTGCATGTCAGAAGAGAACCAAAGTAGCTGTCAGAATCCTGAGACCTGCTGCCTGATGCATCAATATTGAGGTAACAATGCAAGAAATGGTTTCCCAGCATGAATAAGTTCTTCATCTTCTGGAACTGAAGTACCAAGACTACATCTCACTTCTTTCTCACCTCCACCACTGTGGTCTCCAGCTGTAATGCTTGGACATGACATGAACATGGACATATCTTACTGTGACACTGACAGAAGCAGTGAGAACTGAAACATAAAACTGAGTGTAAATAAAACTGCGAAGTACAGATTAATAAGTGAAGTGCTCGAGTGATACGATAAACATGGGAGGAACACAGTGTCCTTACAAGGACAACATGGAAGAGGTGGATGGCACCGGAGCGGGAACACAGAGGAGTGGCAGAGACAGGGCTAGAACGTGGGACCTGGACAGGGATACGAAGGACTGGTGCTGACAGGGCAGAGACGGAAATGTACGGAGAAGGAGACTTTGAGAAAACGGGTACATAAACAAGGACCTTTTGCTGAATCTTAGGTAACGCAATTGAGCGCTGACTAATAATGTGCAGCTAGATAGTACTCCTTCAGCCCTTTTTAGAGTTGCTCAGTAGTTTGTCGTCAGCTGCGCTGGTGGGACTGAGTGGAGCTGGAGCGGTGTCCCTCGTCATCCTAAGAATCATTCTCACTCGTGACACCGGCGCACACATATACCATTAATATAAAGAAAACAAATTTCCAGGAACTGAAATTGCATCTAGAGTTTTAAATTTCTAATTCACTAATTTCATTTAAATTTAGCAATCAAAAATACTTTATACTGTGGAAAAATATTAACTGTATTGCAGTATGGAATCCAAAATATAGGACAGTCCACAGCAAATAACACTTTATGGATGCTGTCAAGTACATTTTTCTTATGGCCAGGAAAGGGACATTTACAGTATTACATGTGATATGGGTTCTCCATTCTGAGAGCTGTCTTCTGAACCTGTAGTTTTGGAGAAGAATGAGGTCTAGTAAGTAATTATACAGTAATTACTTGGGTGAAATATATCCTTAAGTGTGCAAGAAATAAATGATTCAGCTGAATATAAAATATATGCTTGTACCTCACCTTATGAATACAGCTGGCATGAGGAGTCTCTTCTGAACAACAATTGTTCAGAAATTCCACCACTACATCACAATCTGTAAAATCTTAATAGAGTTTAATCCCTTGATGCATTCTTGGGTTGGGTTTTGTTAAAAGCATCAGATAAAGCTATATTTAATTAGAAGTTTTGTGTAAGACACATATTTATTCATTCTGTTTTTCATCAACAGTTCATACAATATAGGGTCTCAGCGTTCCTCTATCCTGGAACTGAGTTGACAGGATGCCAGTTTATTTCATTCTCTTTTATTAAGATGACACAATGTTAAAGTTAAAGCTACTTAACTAGTTTGAAATTATCAACAGTTTTAATTTTTTTTTTTTTTTGTTTTTGTCCAGTTAACCATGAAGACTGCAAGAACTGGAATGAGGAGGTTTTATCTACTTTGTACCACCATTATTTTCCTTTTAACAATATATTGATTTTGATAATTTTCACAGCTGTTAGGGTACCATGTATTGCATGTAATATTAAAAACAAACTAAACTTAAAGAATTTTTTTGAAAATGTAAAGAACATTTGAAAAGTATGTGTGGGCTTGAATATATTCAGAATAAAGTCTGTGATTTTATGGTAATTTTATTAAGGAAGACAGGAAAACTACATTACCTTTACCAGTGTATATTTCATAAAAATGTCTTTTATTCTTGACTGTCAAGAAGAGGTTGCCAGGCTGTATTTCTTTTTTCTAAGGTGCCCTTGTACACATACTACATACAGGAATCACTTTATAATCACCACAGCTACAGTACATGTTGTTATACAGTTCATAACTAATACATTATTATATTATGTTATATAATGTTGTCATATGCCTGTATGAGGCAGATAAATTAGCTTTTTTATTCTTGGATCAACAAAGGAAGGAAAAGAACAATCACTTATTTATTCTCATATGTGAAACATACAGTACATACAAAAAGTTACATATATTGTCACTCGCTACTATATTCATCCCCCTGCTAATGTCCCACAAAATGCGGCAAAAAAGAAATCATCTAACTGCAGCAGACTTCTATTCTTCCATTATGTACCAACAGCTGTGAACATGTGGTAGCTTAACAGTTTCCTAGCCATATCTGAACTTACTGTTTTTTGGAAAAGGTGTAAAAAAACTGTCTGCAGACATTTGATTTTGGCCACATAAGACTGATAGCTCTTATTGTGCTTTGGCTTTGCCTTAGAGCCTAATGACGATTTGCTGTTGGGGGGGGGTAGACTAATACTTCTCTCCCAAGGTTCTGTTTAAACATTAGTCCTGCAACATATCTAAATGCAGCACAAATCCATGTATCAGCAGGCATAAAATCACTGTCAATCCATCTATACTCATTGTTAGTGATAACTGAATAATTATCTGAGAACTGCCACAATTAAATTAACATCATTGCCTTAAGTACAGGTTCTATCAAGCTGATGATAGCTGAGTGATGAAATGTATGTAGTAAGGCCAAAAAGTCTAGGAAAAAAATATATTTGCATGTAGTGAATGTGCATTGTATCACAACATTAAAAATTCTGCCTGCATTCATGACTCATTAATTTTAGATTCTGGTAAAAATGTATACATTTAAAATTGAAATCTACACATTTGTATAACTGTACTGAACTGTATAAGTAACAAAAACTGTATTACAAATTTCATGTTGATGTATATAAGAAACAGAAAAATAAAACACAGAAAGCATGCGGTGTTCCAGTTTTTTCTTTTGTATTTAATAAGTTAGTTTTTGCTGTACTTTTTTGCATAGTAAGGTCACTTACAGGAGACTCAGATTTTTGGTTGCTTAAATTTTTTATTGTGCATAAAAATATGTGCTCTGCATGTGACGTGCTGGGCGTCTAGACTGGGCAGTGACCAAGTAGGGTACTAAAGGGTAGGAACAGGGTTACTCACCAGTTCAGAGCAGTCAGCAATGATCAGGTTAAGGTGTTTAACAGTGGGGACAAAGCTGTTAGGAAAAAAAAAAAGAATGCTGCCTTAAGGAGGTATGGTTGCGGATGAGTTCTAGAGTACAAAATATGAGTCAGGAAATTGCTGGGGTGTGGGGACTGGTGTGGCATCTGACTAAAGGTGTCCGTAAATGAGTTGCTGAATTCTGGACTGATACTTAGTTTAGGTTTCTTATAAGCATGAGCTGTGGTCTTTGTGTGATTCTTGTACATGGAGACACATGGAAAAGTCCAAGTCAATGGGATGGCCTCAGCCTACCTGATGTATTGTGTTATCACTGTTCACCTAAAAACTCAATGTACAGAATGCATTTCTATGATGCACCTGCAATCAAATATACTAACCTCTACCATTTACAGTAAGTCTTAACATTTTACCCTGAATTAATAACTCAGCAGATTCTTTTAAACTATTGTGGAAAAACTAAGAATTTTGTGTGTTGGTACTATTTAGGCTTACTCAAACTTACTCAGGCTTGCTTTGTCATTTTTGTAACAACAGATTTGAAATGGGCTGATTTTCAGTGACCTCTTTGCTGGTGAGGCATTTTCCTAATTTGGAATATGTGTATATTTAGGTTTGACCTTACCTCCAGCTGTAGTATCCTTGAGCAAAGTACTTATCCTAAATTGCCCAGCTGTGTAAGTAGTGGTAGGTACCATAACATCAGAAGTTGCTTTAGAAAAAAGTGTCAGTGGAGTGAATAAATGTAAACTTGTTTAACTGCCATGGTCATTATGTATCTGTTACTGGTGAATAGGTCTGCTATGTTGGGAGGGAAGTGATGGTATAGAAAGATAAAATCTGACCCACATTGGACCTGGTCAAAAGTCAATTGTGAACATTCTATCCTTGTGAGCTCAGCCTTGGCTGGACTGCTGGAATGCAAATATCTTCTCCCTCTGAGTGTGTTGCGCTCCCTGATATTGTGGTGTGCTAGAACCCATGAAATGCTAGTATTCATTGCCTAGCATGATTTTTCTGTTATTTGCAGATTTTCATTGGTGCAACTGGGAAAAACTGTGGCATATTTACTGAATTACATCACTGTGCCAACTGATGCAGTGTTGAAGTGATTTACAATATTTTCAGTATTTACAAAAGCACAAAGACAGGGGGGAAAGGAACTAAGATGGTGCCAAAGCAAAGAATTTAAAAAACCAAACAATCTGTCTTGAGATAGTGAACTACCCTAGCTTTAGAAAAGAAAACAAAAGGTCTTCAGCATCTATGATGCCCAAACTAACCTACTCTATCTAATAATGACCAAAATTACAGGGGGTGGCACCCACCTCTTCCCTAATGCATCTAGACAGATTGGCAAAACCTGAGAGGGGGATATGTAGGTCACATGACATACTTACCTGTTCTTTTTCCCCCAAGATGACACCACCAAGACAATAAACAACTACTTATCAGAGCCAACCAAAGTACAATGACTAAACAAATGTCGCAAGAAAAAATCCACACATAAGCATTAAAGTCACTGAGTGAAGACAAGCACATGAAGCAGACCTCTGGGGTTCATTGGATAAATGATGGGGTTTGTAAAGTATGTAATGGGATCTGGAAGTGACTGTTATAGATGGAGGAAGCGACAGGAGGACTGAAGATGATGGACAGCGATGTGAACAACAGACAAGACAGACAGGAAGACAACAGATCTGCGCAGGAAGCAAGAACCACATAAACACAGGAAAGAAAAACAAATCACACCAAAAGCCTGTACATGGACATAGCACTTTTGTTTGAGGGAAGCTGGAAATAGGATTGAATTGTAGACCTTTTATTGTAACCCTCATGTCAAAAGAGAAACAGTGCACTGAATACATAAAATACAGAGCATACTAAGTAAAAATGGTAGGTTATATTGTGATCAAAAAGAACTAGATATATTTCCATGTACAGCAGATATTACAAATACTGTAAAATTAGTCTAAAGTGAAAGTGTTATTCTGGAACTAACATTGTGGTGTGTCTCATATAACATGTGTGGAGTATCTGAAAAATAAGCTTGTAATTGACTTAAATTACCTTTATTTTATTGTTTCTCATTATTTCAGTCCACTTAGCAAATCAACCTAGTTGTAGTAGATATAAATAGGTGTAAGTATCAAATTTGCACTCTTTTCTGGCTTGTTCTTGTTAATTATAGTTTTTGCTACAATGATTTCAGCAATATCTCTTCCACAAAAAACTGACAGAAATCATGTAATGGTTGGTGATTACTATTTCTCAGCAGCCAGTATATTGTAGTGTTCTGCACCTCTGACTACATGATCACAAGTTCTCCTTGGTAAAATATTTTATTTGTATAATCAAGATTCAGTAAAAGTGCAATACAGAGTAGCCCTAAAGAAGATGTATGGGTTAGTTAAAGATCCCAGCTCCTTACATGTAACATGTGGCCAAGAGGAAACCATGCAGCATATGTTTGGATTGTCCTGCTGCACAACTAGTATGGGAACAGGGCACCCAGTGAATTACAGAAAATGCATGAAAAGGTGATGCTGACATACAGAGTCTACAGAGAAGAATCAGAGAAGTTGTATCATATAATACATGACAGCTAAATAAACTGCTAAAGAAAGATCTCTGGAATATCAGGAGTTGTAACAATGATATCCAAGGATTGATATCACTGACAGGCTGTGCCATGGAGCAAAAGAAAGAGGGAAAGGCTTGTTTCTCAATTAGGTGACAAATTCATGGAAAAATGAACATGACAGAGACCTGTCTCATAGTATCTAAACAGAGAATATTAAATGTTAAAAGGAGGTACTGTATAAACAGAAGTGATAAACTTTATAATGTGGGTGGGTGGTTTTGCATTTACATACTCTTAAGAGCTTTAAGGTAAGGAATCTTTACTTCATTATAATACTTTGGCTGTGGTTTCAGCGATTAGTGTGTGTCACTAATTTTGTTTTTTGATTTTTATGTGTTTTATTGCATGGATTTCATATTATGCATAATTTTAAGTTTGTTTTGATTTTTGCTGTCAAATAAGGATTTACATGAAGGCAGTAGTCTTAATGAAATGCTCTGATTTGATTTTTTTATTTTACAAGTATGACATGATTGTTTTAACGGGACAATTAAATTTTCAATTGAATTCAATTGATTTTTATAGCGCACTCTTCTCACACAGTGACTACAAAGGCATAAGACAAAGTAGTAAGATAGTTGGCTATATACTAAATTGCTACATCAGAGTTCAGGTAGTTTTGTCATGGACAACAAGACTGAGAGACAGAGGGACAGCTGGACCCAATCATGGGAAGTTTTAATAAAGAACATCAAAAGGGCAAACCAGAATCGTAGTTGTGGGGCAGGCAAGGGTCAGTTGAGGGGTGAATGTTGTTCCGGGGACTAAACAGGATCCAAGGTCAATGTGGCAAAGCCAGTTGAGGGGGCCCGGAACAGTGTTTGTGCACTTTGTGGACATGCCAATCCTGAAAAGGTTCCACAACGCGGTATGTCAACGTAGTGCTTTTATATTCTGCTGCTTTGATGAAAAGAGAAGACATCAGCTCCAGACAAATGTATCTAAAATTTGACAATTAAATCCTCACTTATCCAATCTCTTAAAATTCAAGATAAAATGTTGTTCCACAAACAAATAAGACTGAAGCCCTAATAAAAATTAAATGGCTCACCTGCTCTAAATAGCACAATATGGCTCCCACTCCACACACAGCATTAACTTTTTCTGTCAACCAATTCCTGGTGTTCTCATCGAAATACCCCACATAAAAGCGATGGACACAATCACCACTATAAATTCAATACTTTAATACACCAAATTCTTTGCATAAACCAAAAACCATACTGACAATGCCAAAAGGAAACCACCTGCACTTGAGAGGATGACACAATTGGGGTTTCCCTTCCATATTTAAAGGAAAGATAAAGTGGTCTACATTGTAGAGATAAATTAGTGAAATGAATTAGTAATTGTGAACAGGGTCACATTGCAAAGTTGTATATTAACATTCTGAATATTTAACTGTACTTAGATGTGTTTAGAAAAAAGTTATTTTCTATAATGAGGAATAGGAAAAGGAGTAGGTTAAAGACAGTTGACCAAAAGCTCTGAATTTAAAGTTTGAGAGGGAAATCCTGGGTTGCAGAACTATTGTTCCTCCAGATGAAACCCACACAGACACAGAGCACTGTACACAAACTGAGCTGAATTCAAACCCACATACTGACACTCATAGTAACTGCACTGTGAGGCAGCAGTGCAACCAACTACACTGCCACACAAAGGAAAAATAATTTAACTATATACAGAAACTTTATGCTTCATCCACCTCTCATACTGACAATCTCAAATAACCCCAGTCATCGATTAACTTTGACCTAATATCAGAACGGAACCATCAGATTTATTATTATTATTTCATACTTTAAATCATGCTTTGCTCTAAAGTGATTGCAATGTTCATCCATCCATCCATCCATTTTTTATTAACCGCTAGTCCAGATCAGGGTTTTGGTGGTCTGGAACCTACCCTTGAATCACTGGGTGCAAGGCTCCAGGTACACCCCTGGACACCAGTCCATCACAGGGTACCCTTACAGTGTGAAAATACAATTATTTACCCATTTAAAGAGCTGTGTAATTTTTCTGAATCAAGTCAGTGTATGGAGGGGGGTGCAGGGGCACGGTAGCGCAGCGGGCTTCGCCTGTGCCTGCTTTCTGGTGGGTCTGGGGTTTGAGTCCCACTTGGGGTGCCTTGCAACGGATTGGCGTCCCGTCCTGGGTGTATCCCTTCCCCGTCCATCTGTGCGCCCTGCATTGCCGGATTAGGCTCCGGCTTGCCGCGACCCCACTCGGGACAAGTGGTTTCAGACTGTGTGTGTGTGAGTTCAGTGTAGGTACCTTGTTCAGAGAGGTGGGATATAAGCCTGTGTCCCATTACATACTTAAATAGAGGTGCATATGAAACTTGTTTTGTTTGTGATATGTATACACTGTAGATACTGGATACAAGCAGCTTCTCTCTATCAAGGACAAACTCTATAGTTTCCTTTTGGCCTTCCTAGTGACAGGGAAGGTTAAAATAGATGTTGGTGAGAATACGGTCCTTCCACCTTACTCCCTTTGCGCCACCTTGGTCACACTTACACAAATACATGACAAAGCAAACAACCGCCATATTCTTTTAAGAATCGTTAATAACGTGAATACCCTTAATCTAGTGTAAATAAAGCCTTAAGGTAGCCATCTACTTAAGATAGCATCAAACAATTGTTTCTAATGCTAGAGAGTGCCTCTCACTGCACAACATGTGTATTTGCAGAGTGATATACCGCAGAAGGTGTTTTTGGCCACTTGTAGGTTCTGGGCACATTTACATGTGTACATATAAATGTTTGTTTAATAAGTTTGTGATTATAACTGTTGAATACCAGATAAACCTTTTTGCAGCTACTCATATGATGTACATTGATTCATATGGTGTAAGTATAAGTAACAAACTAACTGTACTTAATCATGCATCTACATCTAAGTCTCTCTTACTGCTAATCATGTAATGTACACACTGTATTTTCTATGAGATGTACGTCGCGCTGGAGAAAAGGCATCTGCTAAATAAATAAATGTAAATGTGGCATCAAGCATGCCCAAAAACCTTGCTATTTGTGCTTTAACTAATTAAAACACAGCAAAAACATGTCTCTGGCCCTAACTGTATTGATTAAACTGAAATACAAGTGTGGTATTTGCCCCACCAAGTGTGTCTCAACATTCCCAAACAACCTATGGAGAACAAATCGATAAATAATTATGAAAAATAATAAATAATGAATGAAAACATAACTTTAAAAGCAACCTAGAAATAAAAATTTTTCTTCCATGTTTTTGTTGGTCTTGTCATTATCATGGATAAAAATACCCTTTACTTTGTTTTTTTAATTTTATCCGAACATTTTCACGGAAATGATTAAACCTTTTAAATGATGGTACATTCATTATTAACTTCCTTATTACGTTCATGAGAAACCTGACCTAGTAACAAATGACGTTTTCTTATCGTCAGCGAGGATTGGTCTATTTTATAATTTGGCTCGTCATATAACCACAGTCCGATTCCCTACTTCTCACTTGGAGAAACATAATCAGTTCTTCGTAAGTCTGCTCTGAAAACCCAGACATGTCTCTGTTATTTTCCTTTGCACTGGTTGTACTGCCTTTCCTGCCGGGATTTGGTAAGTAACTATCTTAAAATGTACTTTTGTCTTAATTCAAAACGTTTAGATTAATATCATTTTATCATGCAATTTTTAAATGTTATTAATCGTGTGCAGTAAGTTAAGTAAGTAACAGCTTAACTGTCTGTAACTTTTTTTACATCTATCATATCTGTACTGGTACAGAAGATGTTTGCGTGGGTTTCATCCCACGGTCCAAAGTTCAGGTAAACTGCTGGTGACGCTAAATTCTAGGTGTGTGGCTACTCTGCGATGGACTGGAATATCAGGTGTCCCCCTCCCTAGCTTGTGCCAAGTAAATTTCTGGGATGTTGGCTCTGGACTGCTGTGTCCCTGATCAGGACAAGTGGATGATGGAAATAAATACATGTAATGCAGTTAATAAGCAGGCTTGCACCATGGCATGGTCATGGTGCAGCAGGCTGTGGAATTTGACATGGCTAAAGTTTATTCCCAGCAGAGTTTGCATGTTCTCCCTGTATTTCAGGTGAATAGGAACTAACTTTCAGTCCTTGAGTGAGGTGCTGCAGACTAGCCAATACCTGATTTTCACCTGAAAAATCTACATGTCATGCCAGCATACACCAATCAAACAGGGTATTCCATATGAAAAATTAAATAATTATGCATAAGACAATAACAGAAATAAGCATCAACTATAAACTGACAATTTCTGAATAACCTGAAATTATTTATGGACTATTAGCTTTGCAGTGATATCTTCTCATGCAAATCTTCATAAACAAAAACTGTACCACATTACCATAATTAGTCATCTCAGTAGGTCCTTGGTCTCTGACAGTTTGTCACCTCATCACTGTCTAAGGAAATTAATGTCTTTCTTTGTTGACATGATCATGATGTGCTCCTGGGTGGGGTATTTCCTTTGTCTTTCATAAACTTAAGAGTGGAAAATTAGTGTCCAATGTACTGGAACACAGAAGAAAAAAACTTCTCTTATATGAGAATAACTGATTTCAGTTTTTTTAATACAAAATAAGAGGTACTTAATATATAATGTTAATTTGCATTTTGTACCAATCTGCACACCTGAAGTTGTCCTATTTACTACAGTCATACTATAACACTGTTACATGCGAAGGTAACACTGACACAAACATGTGTTCCTGTGCATCGAAATGGGGACAAAATACGTGATGTTCTTGAAAGTAGAGTGAATATATACATATACATGTGCTTCATGCAAACAAAGAAGGAAAGAGGCGAAGTGAGATGAGGAAAACGGAGTGAAGGTACGCGTTGAGTGTTTCGTAAGGGAAACTGACTGAACTAACAGAAACATGACTTAGACTGGGCAGGGACACTGGACATGGGACTGACCGGTACAAGAGCACAGAGGACAGACTTTGATGGGACTGGCGCTCTGGACTAGAACACAGGCACACTGTGAACAGGAATTTACCATGTGAGTAGACACGGAATGAGAATCGCTATGAACTCGCCAGGAAATACAGTAAAGAGCCGATCGAGAATCCGCAATCACGTTTGTCTGTCACTCCTTCTGTAGTGCTGGTGTTTGGTGTTTGTTGGGCTCAGGTGTGTTGATGTGGCTGAGTGGCTCCGGGGGACACACCCCCTACGTTCACCTGGAGTCTGGTTGTCAGGGATCCTGACAAATACTGTATCATTATACTGTGTAATACTTTGGCTTTCAACTACCAGTTTACCAATAAACTGACTCCTGTGCCTTTGTTGTATTGATTCATTGTACCGTTTCATATCAATAAACAGGCTGATTCTCTGGAAAACTGGACTTCCAGTAATCCATTTAGAGTTGGGGCAAGTGTCATAGAGTCAAATGAGACTCACACTGACCACTTGTGTGGTATAATCTGTAAGAGAGCGTACAAAAGCGGTTTGCCATTACCTTCTGTGTTGTCTTTGGACTGCAAACATTATTATCACTAAAGTTGTAGATACTTGTCACTTTGTGACATCCCTCCAAAGGTCCATTTTGCGTGTGGAATATCGGTTTGACAAAAGCCACAGAGAATCTTGCTGTTTCACTGAGAGGAAATCTGGTATATTGAAGGGCCTCTTCGCTCCATCAACACTGGCCCATGAATCACCCCACAGAGAGCAAGCAATGTCACTGTCCTCCCTAACTTAGCCATTGATCCGAATGAGTCTGGTGTCCCTCACCCAAAAGGAGCTGCACTGCTGGCTGTCAACTGGCTGACTTTAGCACTGCACTTTGTTTCAGATGGTTGTTGTTGCTGTTAACCTGCTATAACCTGTAGCTGCTATATATACAGTTTAATGGCCTTAATGCTTTTGGAGGAGAGGTATTCTATTGAAAGAACATACATGCTGATGAGCATGTATGTTATGTTCTGCTAAAAGGAGACATGGTAGTTACTGTTTCCCTTTATGCCAATAGACTTTACTAGACTTCTGAATTGGCTATTGCATCATTGCTGTGTATGCATATTCACAGTCTCAGAACACTGCTCTGAGATTTAAAATACCCCAATCAATAACACAACAATGTAAACATTTCTATAGTTTTAAAAATGAAGGCAGTCATTCATTTTTGCCAACTGCTTTTCCTGGTCAGGGAGGTTGTGGTCTGGTCCAGTTCATTGACTCCATGGAGAGGGTGGCCTCTCAACCCCCCCCCCCCCCCCCCCCCTCTCTCTCTCTCTCTCACACACACACACACTATGGGCAATTTTGCATCACCATTTCACCTCAGCTACATGTCTTTTGAATGTGGGAGGAAACCAGAGCACCCAATGGAAACCCATGCAGACATGGGAAGAACATGCAAACTCCACACAGACTGAGTTGAATTTAGACCTATCTGCCAACAGCTCAAGTGCTGTGAGACAGTAGTGCTACCTGCTGTGCCACTGTGAAAATTATGGCAGATGCCTTAAAAGTTGAATTTTTCACATTACTTTTATTCACTTTGCACACACTTTGCTCCAAAGCAACAAACATCTCAGAGAAATTTTACACAGAGTGAAAGGCAATATTGTGTGGAATTTTACATTGAAACTCATACGAGAGTTACCTACATAGTACCATATACAGTGAAAGATTTTGAAGATATAAATATTTCTAATATCCGAGTTGGAGACGTGTGTTTAATTAGAGCCCACTCTTCTTAAACCTGGGCTAAACTGCGTGTAGAGCAGGTTTAAGATAAACATGCAAGAAGCGACCTCTTGTGGCAGTTCGGCGATGTCTAAGTGGCACCAAAACCGGAATTTCAGATGCCGTTCCACATTACTTGTTACCGTAATGAGCATCTCGAATTGTTGCAGGAGGCGCATGATGATTACATACGCTATCCATTTTCGTTCAGACACGGGTATTTTTGGCTCAAAAACGTCGGTGAAATCCAAAACTTTTTAATCGTTAACATCAAGAGTGGATAAAACATCGTATTTTTCAAGTAAGCAATGACAAGATATTGCATAACTGAACGGAGCAATTTACAATTACAGTGTATGTGTGCTTCTTTTAAACAGATGGCTTTTCGTATCATTTCCAAAGTGAATGTCGGTACAGCTCCGAGGACCTTAAAGACCTTGAGTATATCAGCAGGTACATTTATAACAAATTAGAGTATATAAGATACAACAGCACTCTGAACAAGTTTATTGGGTACACGGAACACGGAGTGAAAAACGCAGAGAGATTCAACAAAGATGGATCTGCAGACCAAGCTCACACCGACGTGGATGGGTACTGCAGGCACAATGCTGAGCTGTACTTTAAGAACATACTTTGGCATACAGGTGAGCACTTCTGTACTTTGCAAAAATAAATCAGATATAAAACTGTCAACACCAGAAAAAATAATTATTGTCCCGGAATTATTGGTGAAGTATTTTGCTAAATCCTAGTTATGGGCTTTTTTTTGTGGATTTCTTAATCTTTTTATTTTCTGTTCCAGTTGAACCTTCTGTAGAGGTTTTATCTGTAAAATCTGGCAGTCAGAGACACTCCACTATGCTGGTGTGCAGTGCATATGACTTCTACCCAGAGGGAATCAAACTGACTTGGCTGAGAGATGGGAAGGAGGTGAAGACTGATGTGACTTCCACTGAAGAGCTCTATGATGGAGACTGGTACCATCAGATACACTCTTACCTGGAGCTCACACCCACATCTGGAGAGACCATCGCCTGCCAGGTGGAGCACAGCAGCCTTCCAAAGCCCAAGATCTACAACTGGGGTAATAATTTATATTAAACAGTTATATTGTATGATAATTTTAATTTTGTCTAATGCTGAGCTTAGGAATTTTGAGGGTGGACTTCATCTATTAGTCCCTTAGATATTCATCCCAACAATGCATTTCAACAAACAGACAAGACCATGATGTTGTTTTGTCAAACGAGTCAATTTATTCCATATTTAACACATCACCACTTAGTCAGTGAAGACAGCATATGCTGTGCAAATAATAGAAAAACCAATGTTCAATTATTTCCACCTGTAACCATACCAGAGCCTGTTAATGCATTTCAGTATTCAGCCATTTTTAGAGCATTCTTGTAATGTGTGTTACTGTTATATCATTCTGCCAATTAGTGGTTACAGCTTCAAATAATCATGGAGTTTACTGAAAATTAACTTTCAGGTCTTTTTAATTAGGGATATAGTATATGACATGAAGTAGAAGTCCAAACTAAGTGAATTAGTCTTTAATTTTCAGATCCCTCAATGTCTGATGGAGACAGAAACAAGGTGATCATTGGGACTTCTGGACTGGTTTTGGGACTGATCCTCTCACTTGCTGGAGTGATTTACTACAAAAAGAAATCAACAGGTGACAATTAAAATTACCACTGCGTTTTTCATCTTGCTATGATGTATTTAAATATTTGCAAAAAGTTTATGGAATACATGATAAGACTGAATATAGATGACTATAGAACAGTCTTTCTTGAAAGCAGGCACTAAAATGTCATTCAGCATATGTACTACCTGTTATGCATTCTAGTAAACAGAGGTGTCATTCTTCATATGCATTTAAAGTTTAATTTTTGATATTTATTGTACATATATTATATTTTTCTTGTTTTACAGGTAGAATCCTGGTGCCAACAAGTTAAGGTATGTTGTAGCTTTTTTCTAAGGTGTGTTTTTTTTTTTTTTTTTTTTTTTTTTTAAGACTGTGACATTTATCCAAAACACTAACTTCATGCTGTATTTGTGTACATGCGGTGTGTGTGTGTGTGTGTGTGTGTGTGTGTGTGTGTGTGTGTGTGTGTGTGTGTGTGTGTGTGTACGTACAATTCACAACCAGAAAATACATTTAATCACATTATGTAGTATCTGCATATTTGTCTTAAAAAGTAACTTCTGTACTTATTTTTCATAGATATCCTCAAATGTCAAATGGAGAGCAGCTTTGTGGAACTGAGAGGACAGACTTTATCTTTCATTACAATTACTGTTACTTTTTGGCAGTCGGTTTCTTTTTTTTTTTTTTTTTTTTTAAATTTTCAGCACAGATGGAAATGTTGGAATTAATATGTAAAATAAGTGTAACAAGAAGGTGACTGGTAGGATTGCTTTGTTTTCTAACAATTTTTATTCACATCGTGCGCCTGTTTTTTGAGAGAGAAATTGAGGAACATTAGTTTTAGTAGGAACCACAAATGTCCATGTAATTCATATTAAATTTGTCTTCATGTTTTAATTTGAAAATTTGTTTTGATAAGAGTATTGTAAAATATCTGGGTTGTGTTTAGTCATACTTTTAAAGGAATCTTTTAACTTTTTAGGTAAATTTTTATTGTATAATTATCAAGTAGCAATGCCATTACACTTATACTGCTGAATTGTACTAATTTTGTATTTTATTACATAAGATACAGGGTCTTGGGAGTCATGGTAGTTTTCAGAAATATTTTAGAATGCTTAATTTTTCCTTTATTACACAGTTTAGCTCTGTCCAATGAAATTGTCCACAATCAGTTACCTAAAGAATGTGATCAGATTATGTGCGGCAGGGTTTTGGGTGATCCTTGAGGAAAAAAACATGACTCACTGTGACGTTCCTGTTCTGACATTAACAGTGTTTCCATTTCACTATCAATTCTATTGATTAGTGTATGAAAATTGTTTAGTGAATCAGGGCACAGGGTGTGTGGCCTTATATGTTTGCTGTTGCTCCAAAGGACAATATAGAAGTTATGAACATAATAGTCTGAGAAAATATTATGAAGGAACTAGTTAGTAATAGATTGGTCAGGCAATGCTATTCTTATATGGAAGCATTTTCTATTGTAAAACACATGAATTAGCTTCAGAATACTCAGAATTCATCTTAGTAAGTCATGAAATTTTTAATATACTGGAAATAATGCAAGAGGGGGGCGCGGTGGCGTTGGCCGGGTCCTGCTCTCTGGTGGGTCTGTGGTTCAAGTCCTGCTTGGGGTGCCTTGTGACGGACTGGCGTCTTGTCCTGGGTGTGTCCCCTCCCCCTCCAGCCTTATGCCCTAAGTGTGTGTGGAAATAATGCCCTGGGTAACATTATAAAACCTTACTGGGAATTTCAAAAACAGTAAAAAGTGAAATTTTACATGAGTAGAATGTAATGGCACCAATAATAAGATGTAATAGGACACCTGTGTTCCTTGTATTTGTACCAGTTATAACCAACAAGTACCTTTAAAAATCACTAATGAGCTTCCTGTATGGTTTTCACCCACAATCACTAATCTCCAGTTTTTGTTTGTGTTTTTCTTTATTTCACTTGTTCAACCTGATCATCTATTGAGTGGATCACAGGAATCTGTTCCCATTTGGAACTCAACTTATTGTTTGTTTTGTGGAGTCTTCTATTCCTGGTGAAATAAATTGCAAAAAACAAAGTTCCATAAAGACTCTGACTTTTTTCCTGATGGTATTTATTTCTTCTGCTGCTCTGGTAATAAAAGAGAAATGCTGGCAGATGTTGAGGCTACAATAAAGAATTATGAGGAGGCTGAGATTTGATTTGAGTTGTAACAGATTTTTTCTTCAATTAACAAATAGTAAAATGCAGGTATCAGATTAATCCGATAGTGTTAAATCTTTGTGTTTCTGTTCCGCTATCAATTTTACTGATTAGCACCATGGCACACTGAGCAGTACTGGTGTCTCACAGTTCTTAGGATGTCTGGTGTTAGGTTCAAATCAACTTCAGACTGTATGGAATTTGCCTGTTCTCTCTCTGTCTTTGAAAGTTTTTCTCAAGTTTCCTTCCACAATCGTTAATTTGCCCGTTGGGTGTTAAATGTGTGGCTGCCCTGTGATAGCCTGGTATCCTATCCAGGGTGCATCCCTCCTGGGTTTGTGTCCAGTGATGCTGCAGTAGGCTCTCTACTACTGCAACGCTGAAAAGGACAAATTCATATTGAGACTGAGTTTTATAGAGAAGTAATTGTCCAGTAGAGATACATATTTTAAATCACAGGTATATCTAGATGTAGAGTAATATTCACAGGGAAGTGGTGGTGCAGTGGGTTGGACGTGGTCCTGCTCTCTGGTGGGTCTGAGGTTTGAGTTCTGCTTGGGGTGCCTTGTGATGGGTTGGTGCCCTGTCCTGGGTGTGTCCCCTCCCCCTCTAGCTTTATGCCCTGTGTTGCCAGGTTAGGCTCCGGCTCCCCATGACCCCATATGGGACAAGCTGTTCAGATGATGTGTGTGAGAGTAATATTCATCCAGTAGCACAGTTATGGCTATCTTCATGAGAGGCATAAATGAGTAGTAAAAGCTAAGTATAATGTAAAATATATTGTGTTGTATGAACAATATGTTTACAAACCTTACCTAAAGACATAATAAGCCTGACCTAGTCTCATTTGTAAACAACACAATAAAAAAATACTTTCTGAAAGAACTTAAGGATGAACAGGGTTTACACAGAGGAAACAAAAGAAGCACCACAAACTCAGTCATTGAGCATCCTGAAATCTAGCATCCAGATATCTTGAACTCATTTTCTAGTCAAGGGCTTTCATGGCTGAGTGTGGTTTTTGTGTTGTATTTTTCAGTTATCTTTTATTCAGATTAAACATGCACAAGGGAGTGAAGTTGGTTGGACTGGACCTTGTGTACAGCCGTTTTATTATGCGAATGGGGTATAACATCTTACATTGTGTATGTTGAATGTATGAGTGAATTAATTATGAAAGCAGATCAATAATTGAATTTTCTTCACAAAAAGTATGTTTAGAACTTTTTGTACATTTGTCTTTAAATTATACAAGTTTGTGCATCTATCCATCCTTACAAATGATTGTTGTTAGCTATAGGCTATCCAAGAAAGCATAGTGCACAATTATTGAGTAAACCCTGGACAGTAGTTTGTTTCATCGCTGGGCATTCAAGCACACGCAGGCACGGTACAGGGAAAATACAAAGCCATCATACACACACACACACACAGAGGCTGAAGCCACTTGTCCCACGGGGGGGGTCATGGCAAGCCGGAGCCTAACCTGGCAACACAGGGCGCAAGACTGGAGGGGGACACACCCAGGACAGGACACCAGTTGGTCACAAGGCACCCCAAACAGAACATGAACCTCAGACCCACCAGGGAGCAGGACCTGGCCAAACCTGCTGCGCCACTGCGCCCCTCCTACAAAGTGAAATTTCAGAGCAACATTAAAAAGACAAATTGAACTTACAGCATGACACAAGAGTTTAAAAACAAAGTTTATTTTTAGTTTTTTGCCATTTATTCTTCTGAGAAAAACAGTTGCAGACTTTGGAATAATATCAAACTAGGTAAATCATCACCTAAGTCTCAGTTTCTCATAAAATTCTGTTCAATGTTGCAGCCAGCTCATCAGTTCTATTTTGTTTGTGTGAATGTGTGTGTATTATTGTTTTGTTTCTTTGTTTTCTGTGCAATTTCCACCTATCAGTGTTGATATTTCATGTATCACAAGGAAATAAGGCTTTTCACAATTATATGCATTGCAATTTGAAAGGAATGTTTCTGTTTAGGGGGGGCGCGGCGGCGCAGTGGGTTGTACCACACTCCTGCTCTCCGGTGGGTCTGGGGTTCAAGTCCTGCTTGGGGTGCCTTGTGGTGGACTGGTGTCCCGTCCTGGGTGTGTCCCCTCCCCCTCCGGCCCTATGCCCTGTGTTACCAGGTAGGCTCCGGTTCCCTGTGACCCCGTATGGGACAAGCGGTTCTGAAAATGTGTGTGTGTGTGTGTGTGTGTGTGTGTGTGTTTCTATTTAGTTATTTTTAAGTTAAAATAGCTTGCCGGAATGAAAAATTGACACAAGATACACACACACATTTTCTGAACCGCTTGTCCCATGCGGGGTCACGGAGCCTACCCGGCAACACAGGGCGTAAGGCCGGAGGGGACGCCACTCCATCACAAGGCACCCCAAGCGGGACTCGAACCCCAGACCTACTAGAGAGCAGGACCTGGTCCAACCCACTGCACCACCACGCCCCCCTATGTATCAACTATTACTGTTAAATTCCTGAGTTTATAACTAAATTTGTTCAAACTGTTCAGTCATGTACAGTACTGTGTAAAAGTCTTAGGCACTTAGATGTTTCACAAAAAAATGTTTTAGCCGGTTATTTCATGTCTTCTGCATTAGTGTCAATGGAAAGAGCATATTTTAGATTTCCAAGATTTCCTTTTGCAAAAAAGTTACAGATTACAGTAAGGGTTTTGCATGTCATTAATGAAAGAAAGTACACACACACACACACACACACACACACACACACACAGAGAGTCTGAAACCACTTGTCCTGAGCGGGGTTGCAGCGAACCGGAGCCCAACACAGGGCACAAGGCACCCCAAGCGGGATTTGATCCCCAGATCTGCCAGAGAGCAGGACCCGTCAAGCCTGCCGCGACCCTGCTCGGGAAAAGAGGTTGTCCACGATGAATGGTTACTGAGTTTTATAGGAAGCTTATTAATTAAGAGCATTATTTTTGGAAGCATTCTCACTTTACAGCTTTTTCCTCCAGTGCCTAAAACTTTTGCAAAGTACTGTATTTTGTATTTATTGCATATTTGCATCATGGATCCCAGGAACAGGACAGAGGGAGGCTTTTACTTTTGTATGTCACATGAGAAATTTTTATAAATAATATCAGGAATAGAGGGGGGCGCAGTGGCTCAGTGGGTTGGACCGGGTCCTGCTCTCTGGTAGGTCTGGGGTTTGAGTCCCGCTTGGGGTGCCTTGTGACGGACTGGTGTCCCATCCTGGGTGTGTCCCCTCCCCCTCCGGCCTTACGCCCTGAGTTGCCGGGTAGGCTCCGTGACCCCATATGGGACAAGCGGTTCTGACAGTGTGTGTGTGTGTGTGTGTGTGTGTAAGGAGGAATAACCAGACAATCAGAAACTCCCAGGGACCAAATCAATCTCTGTTGGGAGCAAAAAAGATGCAGACAACAAGAAGGGGAAGAGCAAGTGAAAGAAGCAGACAGTGGATTTTTGGCTTTGCATTTTTTTAAAATGTCATTAACTATATGGTTATTGATAATGAGTTTCTCATTATATTCATGTGTAGTAAAGGAATAAACACATCTCTGATAGATTTATTCTGACAGTCAGATATATTCAGACAGACAGATTAGAGAGTGATAAACTGATAGATTCAATCTATCATGGAATTGCACAGGGTACAGTTTTACATCACACTACAGTATACTGACCAATAAAAAATTAATGAAAGTAATTATTCTGCTGTTGTTAGGTAGAAAGTCTGTCAAAGCAGCTGTCCTAATTCCTGAAAGTTAATACACTACTGATTCCATTCTATGAGAACAGCATTTCATTTCATCAGATGTATGACTATTGAGGGGGGCACGGTGGCGCAGTAGGTTGGACCGGGTCCTGCTCTCCAGTGGGTCTGGGGTTCGAATCCCGCTTGGGGTGCCTTGTGATGGACTGGCGTCTCGTCCTGGATGTGTCCCCTCCCCCTCCAGCCTTGTGCCCTGTGTTGCTGGGTTAGGCTCTGGTTCCCCGTGACCCCGTATGGGACAAGCGGTTCAGAAAATGTGTGTGTGTGTGACTATTGACATCAGTAGCATGAACACCAGGCCAACTGATAGCATAGTAGTTTGAGCTGCTGCCTTTCACTCTGAATGTTGCTGATTTCAATCCCTTCTCTTTTGTAGTACCCTTGAGCAAAGTGCTTGTCCTAAATTGCTCCAGTAAAATTACCCAGCTGTATAAATGGGCAAATGGTTGCCTAATATTGTAAGTTTCTTTGAAGAAAAATGTCTGCTAAATGTAATTATCCTGGCAATATCACACAGCCCGACACTTATACATACCTGTGTATGCAGCACATTAGGCTGATGTATTGCCTTACATGGGATTTAAACATTTACGACAGACTGTAAAATTCTTGCGCTTATACAGAATGTTTTTAAATATTTGGCTTCTGATAATCATTATTATTTAGAAACCACACTTCACACATTTTGGATTAAAGAATGTTCAGGCTCACCCATAGTGTGTGAGAGGTAGAGAGAGTGTGTTTCACTGATGTATGGCTGAGTGACCCATTGTAAGTAATGTATCTAGCAGTGTAAGTCATCTTGGTGAATAAGCTGTGTGGGCTGATAACACTACAAAGAGTCCATTGGAAGTCACTTTGGAGAAAAGCTTCTGCTAAACAAATAAATGTAAATAAAACCTTTAGGTACAGGGCCTCTATATGTGGAATTCCCTTTTATTTATTAGAGCTCTTGGCTTTTCAATACTTATTCCAACTGGTATTATCAAACGTCATGTTGCATCTAACTGAATTGTTATCCCCATTAACCATTTCATTTCATTCTTTTTTTTTCTGCACCAGGTATATGCTGCTATGTGAAGAACTGCAAGTCTTTAGCAAGTTCCTTCACATTTAAAAATACAACTAATCTCTATTATTCCTCTGTTAACTGCTTCACCAGAGAGACTGCATACTAATTCACTCATCTGTTCTGTATCAATAATCAGTTGTCCTAATACGTTTGGGTCAGAGTTTTTCCTGAAAACATAGTATACAAGGCAGGGTACAACCCTCTACATAAAAACTGATTATTTATTTAATTGAGATATTTATTAACCATGGCACTTTTTAAAATGACATTCATTTTTACTAGTTTTAGGGCATGCATAAATCACAGGTAGACTTAAAGTAGACAGAGGCTGATTAGTTGAAAATAAGGTAGATGAGGTCTTTGATGTGGTCTAACTTGATGTCCCGTTAATCAATGTTAAGGGAAGGCCATTGTTTCTCTCTTATGCACCGCCTGTCCCCCAAAAGGGAGAGTGTCTGAATGACTGCAGTGACCAGGGCTGGTGCGAAAAGGGAAAGTGCATCTGTTTCCCAGGATTCAGTGGGCCCGACTGCAGCTCTGTCACCTGCCCATCCAACTGCTGTGGACAGGGTGCGTGTGTGGATGGCCACTGCATGTGCAAGAGCAGTTTCACAGGACCAGACTACTCCATCAAGTCCTGTCCCAATGACTGCAGTAACAGGGGAAGGTGTGTCCAGGGTACATGTCAGTGTGACACTGGATTTTCAGGGATTGACTGCGCTGATAAAGCCTGTCCAGGGGACTGTAACAACAGAGGGAGAACAGAAACGCACAAAAGAAGACTCAGCTGGACACTAACATAGAAGAGGATAATCAAAAGACACAGAGACAGATATGAAGTGAAAAGGTGTCTGGGGAAACTGAAAATGACAAAACCCCAAAGCACACTGAAATCTGAAACCAGGTACTGAACATTTAGCCTCTAAAATGCAGTTAGATTTCAACTCAGACACTGCAAAATGACACACAAATAGTCAGACTTGCAAATAGCAGACACTGAAAAACCAACCAGAAAAGTGAACTCATTGAAGAAATGAGGAGAAGCCAAATGTCACCCCAAGAAAATGATTATCATGAGAATTCCTGTCACTGCAAACAGTAGAATAATTGTTCAAGGGTGTAACAGTGGTTGAGGAATGGTTGAAGAGTGATTGACATTCTCCTATAATAACCTGAAGGTAAAAGACAAAAAGAGGTCACAAAAGTACATTTCAATCTTGATGTCAAACAGCACGCTAAAGCATATATGAGTATGAAGTCTGCCGCACAATTCAGAGTAGAAGGCAAGTAGACCTCAAAAAACAAGACCCAAAATCACAGAAAGCCATTACCTATTTATCAGGCCACTTATCTATGTATGCAGGTAATTGAGTAACTTTTACTGGTGAAATCTGAGGTAAGTACATTGCTCAACATACCTACAAAAGGAGGTAGAATTTGAACATGGGTCCTTGAAGTCCAAAGCAACAGCTCTAACAACTAACTGCTGCACCAGACCAAAAGCAGTGACAAAGCACATTGTTTCCAAAACAAGATCAGGAACAACCAAGCAGTAAAAAATCCCCTGGAATCCTTTCAACCCAAGTGGTGAGCAAGACATAGGCAGGAACAACAGAGATGGGGAAGAGAAAGTGAAAGATGCAAAGAGGCACCTTGACAAAAATAATGGTCGCTGGGAGTGAGATTAAGCTTTACAATATCTTAGTTTTCCAAGTTACCTCTCAGTGTAAGAATTTCACTGCATGCTGCATTGGAGTTGTGTGCTATCAAACAAAACTTTAGGTGAACAACAGGCTGTGTTCAACTGATTTTCACCAGGGAGTCTCCCTTTATTATACAAGTACTGTATACAAACCAATAGGAAATTAGGGAAACCAGTAATTACACTGTGATGACATTATAGCAACTTAGTTTGCTCTTGGTGGATGAGACAAAGGTAGATATGTTTGGCGAAACCAAAAACTGCCATTGAATAAAAAACACTCTATACCCACCATATAGCATGATTGTGAAAACATAATGGCTTGCCAACCATGTCCAAAGCCTGAAACTGAAAAGAAAGTGACACCTGGGACAAACCAGTGACCCAAACCACTGAAAAAAATCCACACAAAATGGATAAAAGGAAGAAATGGAGGTTATGGAATGGCTAAGTCTTAGACAATTGCAAGACATCTAAAGCCATGTTTTCTGTCAAAGGGTGTAACACCAGCTACTGAAGCCAGTGGGTGTACTTATTTTTTCCACAGCAGGCAGTTTCATTTCTGACTTTTTTGTACAACTGTACTCAATAATCACATGTCTGTATCCAAAACTTTCCTTCACTTGATGTAATACACTCTTTGTATTGTTCTGAGATGTACATTGCTTTGGAGAAAAGTGTCAGTTAAATTTATAAATGTAATTATCAATGTAAATGCAAGTGTAAATAAATGATTGAAAGAAGACTTTATAGTCTGAGATACTTTTGATTGTTGGCATCAACATAGACAATAGCGAAGAAGGTTTCATTCACTCATTCCTTCACTTGGCTTTGTTAACCACTTGTCCTGGTTATGGTCACAACACTCTGGAGTCTGTCCTGGAATGACTCAGGGCTGCGGGGGTCACACCTTGAACAGGACACCGGTCCATCACGGGGTAGACACACATGCACACATTCACACACAGTCACATGCCAGGGGCAGCAAAGGGTGTCTGATACACTTTAACTGTATTTCTTTAGATGGTGGGAGGAAACTGGAGCACCTGAGGAAACCCACATAGACACAGAGCAAACAGAGCAAACAGAGGAACTGCACACAGACTCAGTTGTATCAGTACAACTTGTTGTGTCACCCTGCCACTTAACTTCAATAACTTCAAATGAACCACAATTTTTGGAACTTGGAGGAAACTGGAGCACCTGAGGAAACCCATATAGACACAGAGCAACCATAGGAACTCCACACAGACTCAGTTGTGAGGTATCAGTACAATTTTTGGTGTCACCTTGCTACCTGTCAAGACTTCATTGTTCAGTAACTTCAATAACTTCAGATGAACCACAATTTTTGGAACTTCTTGGAGGGAATTTTGCAGTCACAACTAGGGGACGATGGTTTAGGACTGTAACATTCCTAACTGAAATTGCCAAATATGAGCACTATGTTAACAGGCATGCTGTTAAGAACTTCAAACTTCATTGGTGTCCGAATGTGTTGCTCTAATCTTAGAGCTCTAAGATCTGTCTGACAGTGACCCAGGTATCACTCTGTGGAGGAGTTGGAGAACTGGCATCACTGGGTGTGATGTGAATGCACGCACCACCACTACCTGCCACTCACTGCAGCAGTTAACTAACTGTAATAAAGTAGCAATACAGCAATACAATAACTAGTTTTCCAGGAAATGCTTGCTGCTATCTGGTTTTGATGTCTGAAATTAATAGCTTTCTAGGTAAATATCAAATCAGTGAGACTGCTGAGTAAAGCAAATTTATAGAATGTGACTAGATTTACCTGATGATTCTCTCCAAAGCAATTTACAATGTTAATCTACCTACAATTACTTATCAATTTATACAGCTGTGCCATTTTTACTGGAGCAATTTAGGGTAAGTACCCTGCTCAAGGGTACTACAGCCAGAGGTGACACTCAAACCCATAACCTGTGGGTCCAAAGAGAGAAATACTAACCACTACACTACCAAGCTCATAAACAGATGGTCATGTTTTACTACATTTCTATTTATTTGGTAGGGGGAGCATGGTGACGCAGTGGGTTGGACTGGGTCCTGCTCTCCTGTGGGTTTGGGGTTCGAATCCATCTTGGGGTGTCTTGCGATGGACTGGCGTCCCATCCTGGGTGTGTCCCCTCCAGCCTTACGCCCTGTGTTGCCGGGTTAGGCTCCAGTACCCCATATGGGACAAGTGGTTCAGACAATGTATTTATTTGGTTAATGTTATATTTTTATCAGAAAGGCTGGTTTAATCTATTGCAAGGAGTTATAGGTATAGACTTCACAACCTTACGGAGGTAATGCGTTCCTGAAAAACACTTCATAAATCAAAGAGATAATCCCCTCATTAGTTTCAATGACAAAAGATTTGTTCCTGAGCCCCAACTGTGTCAGCTTTTCCCAAGCTGTATAGGTTGAATCAGCTTGGTAGCAAATAGTAAACTGCCTGCATCAAGAACTTCCTATGATGGTGCCCTGCTCTCCATAGTTCTACATATGAGATCTTCCTTTCAAGTACTTGCTCTGCCTAGACCACACTCCTTCTGCTGCATATCATATCATCATCATATCATCATGATGGAACACTGCTCAGATCAACCTTTCCAGCTTCCATTGCCTCCACCAGCACACTGTGCTGTAGCCAGGACTCTACTTGCCCCACTGTGAACAACACACTGAACTTCTTCCTTTCCTCACCTCAATGTCTGCTCCAGCAGTCCTAGGATCTCTTGAGCCCCTGTATAGCAGAACTTCCCTTGCCAGCGCTACCCTAAACTCCTCTAGGCTCCTAAAGGTTAACTTTAACTTGTCACTTTGCCTGTCCGATGTAATGCTGCCATTCTCCTAAAACAGAGTGATGGCAGAAGACAGGAAGAGGCCACAAAATTACACTCCAAACACGATGGTAAGCAAGAGGATAAAGCACATGTTAAACCTGCTGTAAAAATCAATGCAGACGTTAAAAAATCAAATAAACCCATCCAGAACCTGATAAAGTATTTATCAGAATGAAGTCAAAGTTCATATTATGCCAAATGAAATAAATACAGCCTCAAAACAAAAATGACAGCAGAGCAGACATTCAGTACAACTAAGCCAAAGGACACTACACACCAGATTACTTTAAGTACAAAAATGAAACCAAAAGTTTATAAAGTAAACGCCAAAAGTATTGGAAAGCAAACTACATCAGTATCTCTGAATCACAGAGGAGCATCACTATCAGTCATAGTATCTATATCAGAGGATATCACTATCATCACACACTAATAGTTACTGTGCCTATTGTCCTGTTTTAGTAATTACTGTACTGTCCTGCGCCGTTTGCACAGGTTTTGCACACATGCACTTTATGTAGTCCTGTGTAAGTAGCTCTGTGTTGTTTTATATAGCACCATGGTCCTAGAGGATCGTTGTTTCGTTTCGCTGTACACTGTACCAGCTGTATATGGTTGAAGTGAAAATAAAGCCTTTCTTGACTTCTTGACTGAGTACAGGCCAGGATCTGGTGTTAGAAGAACTGATGTTATTCATTCACAGGGAACTGTTGTCCAACCCAGAGATCCACAGAGATACATCACTGTCATTAAAAACGGCCAAGGATTTGGTGTTAGTAACACTTACACATGTAAATGGAACTATTCACAAACTTGTAAAACCTCAGAGAAACATCATTGTGATAATGAATAAATGAAACAATGAACATTAGCAAAAGAAATAGTTTCGTAGTCAAGATCAGGAACAACCAGAGTACCAAAAATCCCCTGGAACCTTTTGAAACCCTGTGGTTAGTAAGAAATGCCCATCTAAGAAGAGAAATGGGGGAAGAGAAAGTGAAAGAAGCAGAAAGGCTTCTTGACTTTTACAGTGATTAGTGGGATTGAATAGCTTGGCTTAAATGTAAGAAGTTTATACTGTAAGCACTTCACCACATAGTGGATTGGAGTTATAGGATGTGAAATCAGATATAAGCTTTACAGTAACTTTAATGTTTCAGATGATTTGGATTAGGAAAACTTGCTCTTACTTCGCTGTTATTCTGACCAATGAGAAATTGGGGAAACTGATGATAACACTGTTGTCAAGTAGAAGGAATCACAGTATTTAGGTGAAATATAACTGCATATATTATATCATACTGAGAAGTTTACAAACTGTAGCTACAGCATTCACATTCCGAGATGTGCTGCCACAGCACGAAACATTTCAAATCTTGTATTGTATTTTATTGTCTTCTTCTAAACATATTTTACTTTATGTTTTGTAAGAGGTTTTATTAATACATTTTGCAAACCACACTTAGCCCATTGCAGTAGACTCACACTCACACTCATATTCACTCACTGACTGTCAGTAACTACTGATACAGATTATGACAGTGGTGGTCCATGGGATGTGAGATCTAGGAGCGTACACCTTGGATGTGAAGACAGAGAATCATAGGCCATTTAAGCACAGCAAATACAAACGGACATACCATATATATACAGTATATAGATATCTACAATTGTTAGCTGATTATTTGGCAACTGTTTTTTATTTAAGAAAATTAAGAATAAACTTTCTGAAGTTTTTTGACTCTAGAGTGGAAGGATTAGGTATTTTTTCTCAAAAACATTCTTGTTGTTTCTCAAACTAAATGAAAATAAGTTATTTCAAGTTTTATACTTGTATTACCATAAACATGTACAATTTTTCCAGTATATACTCAGGACACATGTGATTCTGGAAGACAAAGAAAAACAAGCAATGAAAGCGATCAGATCAAAGTACTTCTCCATTTTAAAAAGACTTGAAAATGTCCACTGAGTTCATTAAAAGTCTCTAGTGCCACCTACAGAACAGCTGGTGGTGCCCAAGGAGAGCATTGCGAATCATTGCCACCAGTGGTGAAGTTTTTGAAGATATTGACTTTTTTACATAGTTTTTTAAATTTAAGAGGTTTGACATGAATTAATCTCTCACACACACACACACAGACATTTTCTGAACCGCTTGTCCCATACGGGATCGCGGGGAACTGGAGCCTACCCGGCAACACAGGGCGTAAGGCCGGAGGGGGAGGGGACACACCCAGGACGGGACGCCAGTCCGTCGCACGGCACCCCAAGCGGGACTCAAACCCCAGACCCACTGGAGAGCAGGACCCGGTCCAACCCACTGTGCTACCGCACCCCCTATGAATTAATCAAAGCACAGTAATCCATTAAGAAAAAAAATGAAATGGGGAGGCCAAATATTTAAGAGAGACATGAGCTGAAGATAGATGAGGTCTTTAACCTGGTCTCATCTGGCACTTTAAGGTATGAAGCCAAAGACAAGTTTGTGTGTCTCCAGGGCCACAGACCAGCAGATATAGAGCAGTGTTCTGTTCATGTCATGATCCCTGGGAGCAGAGACTGTCCCTCCTCCACCAAGGGACTGTTCACACTTTGTCACCGTTCACTCTGAACACTCCTTATACGTAAGGATCGTCTGCTTTGCTTTTGGACATTCTTAGTGTGCACCTGTTCACATTCCTGTCTTGTTTTTGTCTTGAAAGTCAAGTCCGTATCAGTGTGTTTTCTTACACCCAAGTCCACTAGTCCTGTTCCTGCATGATGTCTTTACTGGCTGTAGTTACAGTACAGTAGTTACAGTAGTGAGGGCAAGTCAGCACCAGGGCTTCGACTCCTGGCTGGATACAGTGATGTCGAGGAAGGACCTGATTTTGTCAGTTTAAAAACACAGATTTAGAGTACATTTTTTTGTATTTTCTACTGACTGAATCTATAGTCCATACATTCCATACATCACAGCAAGTTTTAGAGTGCTTTAAATATTAAACGTGCAGTAATTCTAAACAAGCCAACATACAGCTCATGATAAGAGATAAGATAATTTCTTCTGCGTGAAGTTGTGGCCGTTAAGTTTTTTTTCAAAAGAGAAAGGAATTCAAAAGGTATGACAAATACATTTAAATAAGTCCATTTTTAACTAATATATTTAGACTAATATCAGCACAACTCAGTTGTACCATCAGTCATTCTTATCTGGAAAAATTCTCCTGCAAAACAAGTCTGACCGAACCTGTACTCAACAGCTCCCCAATTTCCGAGCAATAATGAGGAAACATTTTAGCCAATAAGAAAAAAGAAATTAAAACGTCATTGGTTGCTAGGTAAACAGATTTTCTTTTTCGATTTGTATTAAGAAGTCCAGGTCAAGTTCTTGTTTGCTATTTTGCGCCATCTACACGTTTTTTTTCTCCAGAAAGAACAAAATACTTTTCCAGTGGCCTTCACAATGAATGAATGATACCTTTTTGATCCCAGCCGGAAATTCACTCTGGTTGCAGTATATAATATATATATATATTTTTCCAAAATCACCCAAAAACATGACTAATAAGAAAAAAGAAGTGTAACATAACATTTTTTTGTAGTTTCACTTTTTTTCACGGTACATTTGTCATAAAAATAAAAACAACTTCTTTTTTCTCTACATGATAAATTCACAAATTAAAGATTTGTTATTATATAGTTGCTTTTTGGTGGGTGGTGTGCTATTCACTAAAATTTCATTCATATTGGATTCATCTTAAAAGCTCCGTAAAGCTAGCTCTCCTACAAACAGTACAAATGAAGAAAACATCATGATTTGTTTGTGCTACATTTGTGCTGTTTTGTGCCGTTGCTCTTTTTGAGATACCTGTATTAGCATTTATTTTTTCCCGGAAGTGATGTCACTCAACCCCCCTACAATGCCGAAGACACTCAAATTTGGGCTGTTTAGTTTGTGCTTCATTTGTGATGATTTGTGGTGTTTAAACCACGGTTCTATATCCTTTGGTTCTGGAGATATTAAAGGTTGTTTTCATGGCACGTGACATCACCAGCCCCCCTACAATGCCACAGACACTCGGAATCAGGCTTATTCCTTTGTGTAGAAAATGGATATTATGACTTCCAGTCTGTATAATACTATGGCCTTTTACCTCTCCCACTTCACTCACCGGTCCATCTTGTGGTCGAACACGATCGAAGAACTGGTGCAGTTCAATGAACGGTATTGGTTCACCCCGGTCGACATAACGAGTGAAAAAATCTATAATGTACAGTTAACGTTACGGTTTATTTTTAGTGAACAACAGAACTCAAAACATGTACAAATTCACTCCAACTTTCCAGAGTTCTGCATACTCAACACATTTTTTTTTTTGTAAAACAATGCCAACTTCACAGAAATGCCAAGTGGTTTCCCGTACAGCTTACATATAGCTCGGTCTGAACGTACTCTATATGGTTATGGTTACTGTTTATTTTGGTTTACAGATAATGCTTAACTTGGCTAGAAAAAGTCAATAAAGTCTCAGACTTCTTTAAACACTCCTATATGACTAGTTAAAGTATTTATCAACTATTACATCAAATGTCTGTATAATTAAAAGCTAGTTAAACTGTATATGTATGTATATTTTTTTAAACAGATGGCTATTTCCACCATGGCCAAAGGGAATGCTGTTTCACCTCTCAAGATCTGAAAGACCTTGAGTTTACGGACAAGTACAGTTTCAACAAATTAGTTTCTAAGATACAACAGCACTGCAAACAAGTTTTCTGGGTACATGGAACACGGAGCAAAAGTTGCAGAGAAATTCAACCAAGATGGCTTGAAAGACCAACAGCACACCAATCTGGATGGGTACTGCAAATGTGTTGCTGAGCTGTGGGTGCAGGCCTTACTTGGGCATACAGGTGAGTAGTTCCACACCGTATAAAAATAAAACACACATGAACTTATATTAAATGTTCCTCAATTAGAATTATTTATATGCACTGTATCCATATTTGCATTATTTGGATATGGATATACTGGATGTGCATAATATATTTGTGTGAGATATAGAAATGGAAATTTATAATGTTGCAGTAGAGATAAGGAAACCAATACCTCGGAATATGAAGTAGGATACATCAAAGTCTCTTAGTGGGCTCTCTTTATGGAAAAGTAAATAGTATACTGGTGGGAGCCACCACTTTTTGACTTGAAAGACCGAGGTTTGAATCCCACCTCATGTAATACCTTTGAGCAGCATACACACACACACATTTTGTGAACCGCTTGTCCTATTTGGGGTCGCGGGGAACCGGAGCCTACCCGGCAACACAGGGCGTAGGGCCGGAGGGAGAGGGGACACACCCAGGATGGGACGCCAGTCCGTTGCAAGGCACCCCAAGTGGGACGTGAACCCCAGACCCACCGGAGAGCAGGACCTGGTCCAACCCACTGTGCCACCGCACCCCCCCCTTTGAGCAGCATATTTATACTAAATTGCCCAGTTTTATAAATTAGTAAATTATTATAGGCAGTTTAAGATAGTAAGTTGCTTTGGAGAAAGACAACAGATAAATGAATAAATGCAAATTATTTTCTTTTCTATTTCAGTTCAACCTTCAGTAAAGGTTCTATCTGTGAAATCATGCAGTCAGAGACACTCCACTATGCTGGTGTGCAGTGCGTATGACTTCTATCCAGAGGGAATCAAACTGACTTGGCTGAGAGATGGGAAGGAGGTGAAGACTGATGTGACTTCCACTGAAGAGCTCTGTGATGGAGACTGGTACTATCAGGGCCTAGGATCTTCAAATGGGGTAATAAATTATATTGAACAAAGCAGTTATATTGTTTGTTGAAGATTTGACCACATAGAAGTGTCAGACCTTTTACAACTGAGTCTCCTACCTTTACAGTTGTCTAATATTGAGCTTAGGAGTCTTGGGGGGGGGGGGGGGGGGGGGTACATTCATTTGTTACTTGAGTATTGATACTCACCACACATTTGAACAAATGGACAAGACTTTGTGTTTTGTCAAATGAATTTATTTATTCAGTTTCTAACATTCGTAAAACAAAACAAACCAGATCAAAAGGGAGATGCTATACCTCCCAGCTGGCCTGCCTTCCTGTCATGAGCTCTCGATCAAACTGGACAACTCCCTCATATTGTGTAGCTCCTCAGCTAAGAGTCTGCGAGTGATGATTGACCCAAGTCTATCTTTCTCTCAGCACATCGAAGCCACAACCCAGACCTGCAGATAGATCCTGCATATCATCCGCAGGATCCGTCCTCACCTCAAAACAGACTTTGCCCAACTACTTGTCCAGGCCATGGTGACATCCCGTCTGGACTACTGCAACTCTCTCCTGTCTGGCCTTCCTTCTGCTGCCATCAAACCTCTACAGCTGATACAGAATGCTGCTGCATGAGTTGTGTTTGACTTGCCAAAGCATTCACATGTATCTCCTGTACTTGTTTCTCTGCACTGGCTTTGTATAGTCGCCCGGATCAGATTTAAGACCGTCGTTATGGCCTACAAATGCATCAATAGAACTGCTCCCAGCTATTTACAAGACTTCATCAACTGCTATACCTCAACCATACTGCTATGCTCTTCCACATCTTCCCACTTGGTGGTCCTGCCCTGACTCCATTGTGGTGGAACTACCTCCCCCCCTCACTCAGAACCACTGAATCTCTGTTCACATTTAAAAAGAGTTTGAAAACTCTCCTCTTCCAGACTCACTTCACCCATGATCTCTTAAACTCATGTAAGGTATAAATGTTCATTCACCATAACTTTAAGATCATGCCCAGACAAGCCTTTACGCAACTTCTTCTGTAATGTACGTAAATGGTTATTTGAATGCCAAAAAAAGAAAAAAATAATAGGAAGGTGATCAGAACTCATCAACACTCAAAAGTTTTATGCAGCTACTCATGTGCTGAACATTGGTGTATATGGTGGAAGCAAACTCACTGTACTTAAGAATCACACATCTGCAGCTATGTTTCTTTCTGCTCATGTAATGCACAAATTGTATTTTCTATGAGATATATGATGTACAATGTAAATATAACATTTGCTTTGCTGCTTTGAAGACAGCATACACAGTGCAAACTATGGAAAAATCAATTATCAAAGCATAGTGAAGCATACCAGAACATGTATAGGTTCTGTGCGTGTGCCATTACCGTCCCACTGGTGAAAATGTTAATAACTATCCTTTTATTAATAATGAAAAAGCATGATGAATTAAAACATTCATCCATTTTTAGAACCATTTTGTATGAGGAGGTACTGTATATTTATAGCTATCAGACAGCTTGTGGCAACAGCTATAAATAATCAAAGACTCAGAATTTCAGATACAATACATGCATAAACCTGGAAAGCTGTATGGAAAGATGCCTGCAGTACTTGTAATTTTGTCACATTTTGGAATTGGGGAGAGACAGTTCTGCCTGTGTAAACAGGTTTTGTAAGATATTCCAGAGCCGTGCTGTTACATGACTCAAAATTTTTCTTGTGTGACAGAAAACTTGTGATATGTGTGTTTCCACGATGAGCATGCCCTGTGTTACAACATGGGCTCTGTGTTTCCCAGGGTCGTCTCCATATCATCTCAGATGTAAATGGATAGACAGTTGGATGGAAATGGATGGAATAGTAGTAACACAATCACTAATTTGTGCAAAAAGACACCTTGATAAACTATATGCGCAGAAATTTATTATTGCTGTTTAAATATAGCTTTTAGTGTCACAACCATAAAGCAAGCATGAAATGTACTGCTTTTACAAAATAACAAGTACTGTCAGTTAGTGCCAATTTTAACAGTGAATGAATTGCTCTGGGTGTAATATGGGAAACTCAAGCGCATAATAAACATAATGATTAAGATGATCAAGAATGGCCACACTTTTCCATTTAAAAATCATAGCTGCAGTTCCTGTTGAAATCTACCAAATTGTTTGCAGACAGTGGGGGGCGCGGTGGTGCAGTGGGTTGGACCGGGTCCTACTCTCCAGTGGGTCCGGGGTTCAAATCCTGCTTGGGGTGCCTTGTGACGGACTGGCGTCCCGTCCTGGGTGTGTCCCCTCCCCCTCCAGCCTTACGCCCTGTGTTGCCGGGTTAGGCTCCGGTTCCCCGCAACCCTGTATGGGATGAGCGGTTCAGAAAATGTGTGTGTGTGTGTTTGCAGACAGTGGTGGATACATACATGTAGTGAGGGTTATAGTTCTGTGCGCATGTGGATTTGTTTTATAAAATCTCTGCAAGTCAAAAGTTAGCAAACAGTTTTTTCCCCAATAACTGCACCCTTTAAATTTCAGTAGGAAATCACTGTGTCTTTTCATTTCTTCTGTGGTGATTCTGGAGATGTAGATAAAGATTTTTACTCTTCTGTCAGTTCCCCATCTATACCAGTTGTGTGAAATTGCTTAGGTATACTTAACTTCTGTCGGGTACTGTATCTGCTGTATTGTGACATTTGTTTTTTATTTTGCCCCATTCCATTCAGTATTACTGAACACCAAGAATAAGAACTATACTAAAGTCTGCATTGTACACAAGTTTGAAAAGTTAATAAGGGTTTATCGACAAGCAGTTGGTAGCCAGCATGCTAGATCCAATAACATTAAACAATGTCATGGTCGCGTCTGAGGGAAGCGGCGGACCCAAGTGCAGAGCGGTAATCGTGGTGTCTTCGGGGAAATCCAAGAGAGGAGGTCAGAGGACGGGCAAAGGGTCTTCGAGGTGAGAACATCGTAACAGGGAGGATCCAAAAGGCGAGGTCAGTGTACAGGCAAGAGGTCGATGATCCGAAGGAGGCAGTAGATCGGGGGAACAAGGGACGGGTTCGGGGAAGGCGTTCGGGAACAGGAAATGGCTGGAGAAGGTCGCTAACGAGGAGGCAGATCAAGGTTCCGCATCAGCTGGTTGTCCGACGCAGCCTTTTATGCTGCGGTCTGCGTTGGGTCACAGGTGTTCCGTGTTGGCCCGGAGGTGTGGGCGTGGCAAACAATCACTGTTGGACAAAATGAGCACCGTGTTTTGTTCTTATAATTTTTGTAATCATTTACATATACATCAGAAATTATGGCCATGATTAAGTCTGTACAACTGTCAGTTTATTTGTTTAAAAATGCTGTCACACTACTTATTTTTATGCTGACTTCCCGAATATCATAGTGAAATGGGACAGTTCCTTGTGAAATTTAAAACCTGAAAATAAAACATTCAAAATACTACATTCAGTTCAGACACTCTGAACGCATTTATAAATACATATATAAATATTTCTGCCAGACCAAATTCAATTATTGTTAAAATTTCGCTCGCTCACTCATCCCATACGGGATTGCAGAGAGCCAGAGTCCATCCCAGCAACACAGGGTGCAAGGCTGGAGGAGGAGGGGACACATCCAGGAGATACATCCTGCATAATATTCGTAGGATCCGTCCCTACCTCACTACTGACTCCGTCCAACTACTTGTCCAGGCCATGGTGACTGCCCGCCTGGACTACTGCAACTCTCTCCTACGTGGCCTTCCTGCTACTGCCATCAAACCTCTGCAGCTTCTACAAAATGCTGCTGCATGAGTTGTGTTTGATTTGCCAAAGCGTTCCCACATATCTCCTCTTCTCATTTCTCTGCACTGGCTTCCTATAGCTGCCCGAATCAAATTCAAGACCCTGGTTATTGTCTACAGATGCATCAATAGAACTGCTCCCAGCTATTTACAGGTTTTGATCAACCGCTCCACCCCAACCAGACCCCTTTGCTTGTCTACTTCTGCTTGCTTGGTGGTCCCGCACACGAAAGGTAAAGCACTGAGGTTCTCGGTTCTGGCTCCGTTGTGGTGGAACGACCTTCCCCTTTCACTCAGAACTGCGGAAACTCTGTCTACATTCAAAAAGGGTCTGAAAACTAACCTTTTCAGGATCCATTTCGCCCAAGACCTCTCCAGCTCATGTATGGTATAAATGTTCATTCACCGTAACTTCATGAGCGTCACCGGATAAACCCTTTATTCAGCCACTACTCTGACATCATTTTGCTTGCTTGTGTATCTTATTTAAAAAAAAAAAAAAAAATTGGTTGAAGGGTATCACAATTTGTCTATCCCGTGTTTTTATGCATCTACTCTATCGATGAACCTTGGTGCAGCAAGTGCTAGGTATCAAACTGGGTTTACTTGAGTCATATGTCTGCAGCTCTGTCAATATAACAGATGTTATATTGGACAAGCGGTTCTGAAAATGTGTGTGTGTGTATGAACAGATCATTCAAAACAGCTCAAGCCCTGTAATATCCCACAACACCATACATTTTCCTTTCGATGATTTTTCCTTTAATGCACGTTTCTTTGCAAAGTACTTTGGTTAATCAGAAATTATATCACAAGCATAGGGGGTGTGGTGGCGCAGTGGGTTGGACCAGGTCTTGTTCTCTAGTAGGTCTGGGGTTCAAGTCCCGCTTGGGGTGCTTTGCGATGGACTGGCGTCCCGTCCTGGGTGTGTCCCCTCCCTCTCTCGCCTTACACCCTGTGTTGCCGGGTAGGCTCCAGTTCCCTGCAACCCCGTATGGGACAAGCGGTTCAGAAAGTGTGTGTGTATATATATCACAAGTTTAGGAAACCACTGTTTTTAACACTATAAACATTGAAATTTGCAACATAAAATGTATGACAATGGTTTTGTTGTTCATAACAGCAAAAAAGTAGTGAATGGAGTAATGGTTAAAGCTGCTGCTATTGACTCCAAAGGTTGTTGGCTTGGTTCTTACATGCTGTTGGAGTACTTCCTAACCAAGGTACTTATCCTGCAATCATGAAGTAAAACTCATTCTGCTGTGTAAAAAATATCCATAAAATTAATTCTGGAAAATAAATTTTTCTAGACAAATAATATTTACTTTTCCATTAATGAGAAACATCATGCCACTTCCTGCTTGTAATTGTTATAATAACCTTTTTATCGAATATCTGCAAGGCCAGTTAAATATACTGTATGTTTTCCATATCTATATGGATTTGTTAGTTGCTTCACTTCTCCCACAGCAAACTTGGCAGAGGTTCAGCTTGTTTGTGCTCTGCATATTACCAAAGATATTGTTTCCATAATCAATATCACGAACAACAAGACCATCAGAAATCTGTGGGACCTTCTGAAAGTCTGTCGTGAATGAAAAGTATAGAGGCAAGAAGTGAGAAGCAAAACTGAAAAAAGCAGAGAGAGGCTTTTCACTGTGATAATATTTGTGGAACTGAATAGCTTGATTGAACATTAAGATACTGACAGTGTAGGAACTTAACCTCATACAGGACTGGAGCTGTGTGCTGTGAAACCAGGTCTTAAGTGAAAAGGCACAGTTTTTCAACGTATCTGAACCAAGAAATCTCACTTTATTTTACTGACAAATAAATATGAACTGGTAGTATCACTATTGTAAGGCAGCATAGTAATAACTAAAAAAATTAAAATGATATATAAAAAGCTTAATAAAAACACTTTGAAAGTTAAAATAATCTGAAGGTTCCTGGTTTGACTGTAACTCCTACTGTAATACCCCTGACAAAGATACTTAATGTAGTAAAAATAACCAGCTGTTTAGATGGGTCAATCATTTCAAATAATTTAGTAAGCACAACTACCATTGTAAGTCACCTTGGGCAAGGTGTCAAATAAATAAGTCCACCTTAAAAAAAAACTTTGATATGTTTTAAAGTTATTATATGACATCCCTATATCTCTTTGGCCTACTGTCAGTCTATTAACACCAGGAAACCTTTATTCCTCTGACATGGCATCTTAAATTTCCTTTTGCTGATAAAGGCCTACAGCTGAAACATGTCCACCCAGACAACATCAGACCTGAAATGACTGTATAAACACACACACACACACATTTTCAGAACCACTTGTCCCTTACGGGGTCACGGGGAACCGGAGCCTACCCGGTAACACAGGGCGTAAGGCCGGAGGGGGAGGGGACACACCCAGGACGGGACGCCAGTCCGCCACAAGGCACCCCAAGCGGGACTTGAACCCCAGACCCACCGGAGAGCAGGACCTGGTCCAACCCACTGCGCCACCGCACCACTGTATAAACATTGTCTATAAATATCTGAACTTTTCACAGTAACTAAACATGAGAGGTAATCCAAATAAAAAGTAATTAAACCCATTAAAACTAAGTGTATTTATATTTTAAAATAGATTTAAAATGCCAGTCATTCATGAGAACTCTCTACTGGCATCTACGGAACAGCTGATGATTCTTAAGAGATCTTTATGAACCATGGCACTTTTTAAAATGACAAACCTATTAGATTTTACTGAATTTGGGAATTTTGTCATAAACAAATCACAAGACACTAATACATTAGGCTGCAGAGGATATGGGTATGGGAGACCTAATATTAAGGACAGACAGAGGCTGAATAATTGGAAGTAAAATGAGGTCTTTAATGTGGTCTAATTTGAATTTCAGTTAGTCGATGCTCATGAAAGCCTGTTTTATCTCTTTTAAACACTGAAAGACCCCCAGCAGGGACAGTGTCTGAATGGTTGCAGTGACCAGGGCCAGTGTGAGGTAAGAAAGTGCATCTGTGCATCTTGAAAATGAATGGGCTGGATCTGTGATGGAACACACACACACACATTTTCTGAACTGCCTGTCCCATATGGGGTCGCAGTGAACCAGAGCCTAACCCAACAACTCAGGGCATAAGGCTGGAGGGGGAGGGGACACACCCAAGATGGGACATCAGTCCATCGCAAGGCACCCCAAGCAGGACTCGAACCCCAGACCCACCAGAGAGCAGGACCCGGTCCAACCCACTGCACCACCGTGCCCACCCAGAACATAAAACAATAATAATAAAAATTCTTGTTACTGCAAACAGTACCAGAATTGCTCAAGGGTGTAACAGTGGTTGAAGAGTGATTGACATTCTCCTAAAATAACTTGAAAGTAAAAGACAAGAAGAGGTCACAAAATGCACTTCAATCTTGATGTGAAACAGGACACTATAGCACGAGTATTAAACATGCTGCAAAACTGCGTGGAAAGCAAGTTTTCCACGAAAACTTTTTTTCCTCAAAAAAAAAACAGGATCCTTTCAAAATCATATATGTAAACCCATTATTTTATTTATAAAACCAATTACTTGCCGATTTATTCAGGTAACAAACTTTTACTCTTGCAGTTCAGGGTAAGTACCTTGCTCAAGGTTTCTAAAAAGGAGGTGGAATTTGAACATGGGTCCTTCAAGTGCAAAGCAACAGCTCTAACTACTACCTGCTGCACCAGACCAAAACAAGTGACAAAGGACATTGTTTCCATAACAAGATCAGAAAGAACCAAACAATCAAAAATCCTCTGGAACCCTTTCAACCCAAGTGGTAAGCAAGACACATGATGATCGTTGGGAGTGAGATTAAGCTTTATCTTAATTTTACAAGTTCGCTCTCAGTGTAAGAACTTCACTACATGCTGCACTGGAGTTGTGTGCTAACAAACAAAACATCAGATGAGCACCATGCTGTGTTCAACTGATTTTTATCAATAAGTCTTGTATATTATACAAGTACTGTACACAGACCAATAGGAAATTAGGGAAACTGAGGATTACACAGTTGCCAGGTAGAAGGAAACCCAAACATAACAAAAGTGAGCGAGTGAGAATAATATGGATGGATAGATAGATAGATAGATAGATAGATAGATAGATAGATAGATAGATAGATGTTCTGTATTAGATATAGGGGTCAAGAGCTCATGTACATGAAGCAGTAAGCCCAGCAGAGAGGGACAGTTACAGCAGTGTGACCTAGACAGCACCAGGGCCTGGACTCCCAGTTGAGTACCAGTGGTATTGTAATGACCCGCGTTATTGAGTTTTAGCGGGCAATGTGTTAGTAATTGTTTATTGGTTAGCGTTGGGTGATGCACGGGGAATATAAGCGGGTGACTGCATCTGCTGAAGGAGAGAAAGAGAAGAGAGCCTGGGGGTGCTAAGCAGGCTGGAAAGGCTGGCTGTATGCGCAGGGCCTAGAGGAAATGGGGTCCTAAGACTGAGAGCATTATTTCCCTGTGTGCTGGTGTTCTAATAAATCGTTCATGATGAATGCTGCCTCTGCGTCCTTCTTCGCTGCGCGCCACAGTATATATTTTTCTCACTTTTCATTTCATGTATTCATTCAGCACTTTATAAATGCATACTAATATGGAGAGTTAATACAAAACAATGAAACTTTGACTGTTTCACAAGGCAATCTAGAATCAAAGCTTGTATTTTTTTATATTTCCAACTTACATCTTGACTAAAATTTTAAAGAAGTTGTTCTATTCTATAGTCACAAGTTCAACACATAAATATCACAAGATTGATATTAAAGTGCTTACATGGATGTACAACCTTTTATACAAAAGTCATTTGTTTTTGCAGAAATGTATTCTGTGAACTTCAGACCCACAGAAAAACCGGTCTGGGGGAACCTGTACAGAAAGTCCCCAGTTTACCAGAAGTAAGAAAACAGCCAGTAAGAAAACAAGGAATCAGAGCTGTCATCTGTTGCCATGGAACTTCATTTTCTGTCTTACAGTAATATCTAGGAAGTCCAGGGAAAGTTCTCGTTGGCTCTTTGGTACCATCTACAGGGTTTTATCTCTAGAAAGAACAAATAATGTTTCACTACCTTTCACCATTAATTGTAAAGTATTATGAAGGCACAGCACACGTGTCAGTCATGTGGGATGTTTAGGGTAAGGTGTGTACAACTACAGACTTTTAAGATATTTACAACCAACCAAACAATGTCAATAACCGCTAGTCTCAGGCGGAGTCGTAGTGAGCCGGAGCCTATCTTGGAAACACGGGTTGAGAGGCTGGAGGGGAAACACCCTGGACAGGACGCCAGTCCATCACAAGGCAACCCCAAGTAGAATTTGAGTCCCAGCCCCACCAGCCAAACCTGCTACGTCACCGGAGCCCCCACTGTTAAGATATTTCTCAATTCATAATTCAACTATAACCATTCCCAATAGTCCAAATAATAACATAGGACACACATAAAGAACTAACACAAAGGACACACATAAGGTACTAAGTACTAACCCTAACACAGCACACGTTGGACTAAAAGATGTTTAGGATACGGAAGGGTCCACTGCATACTACTACAAACGGTCATTTCCCAGTTAATGAAATTATAATATTACCCATTTTCCCAGGAATATCATATGACATGCAGAAAGTAATTAAAGCAAGTCCCATTTCTCTATAACAAGAAAAAACTTTTTTGTTTTAAAACTTAAGGAAAATTCTGCATAAAATGTATTAAAGCTCTCTACTCCCATCTAGAGGCCCAAACAATAGCTCACATTTATTTGTCTTTTTTTTCTAAAGTGCATTCTTTCTTAAATTAGGGTTTTTTGAAAATATTTATTACACTCATGTTACAACGTACTTGGATCGCGGCGAGCCGGAGCCTAACCCGGCAACACAGGGTGCAGGGCTGGAGGGGGAGGGGACACACCCAGGATTGGACGCCAGTCCATTGCAGGGCACCCCAACCAGGATTCAAACCCCAGACCCACCAGAGAGCAGGACCTGGTCAAACCCGCTGTACCACCATGCCCTCCTAAATAAATGTATTAATATAAACTTTGTGCTACTACAGTTTTGCATACACACACACACATTTTCAGAACCGCTTGTCCCATACGGGGTTGCAGGGAACCGGAGCCAACCCAGTAACACAGGGCGTAAGGCCGGAGGGGGAGGGGACACACCCAGGACGGGACGCCAGTCCGTCGCAAGGCACCCCAAGCGGGACTCGAACCCCAGACCCACCGGAGAGCAGGACCGTGGTCCAACCCACTGCACCACCGCACCCCCTCAGTTTTGCATAGCCAATAAGAATTTTATTTTTGAAAGGAATTTATCTTTTGTGCCTCATATTAATTGTCTCAAAGGATTTATTTCTTCTCATTTAAGAAATATTTTTAAATTGAGACACTTTCTGTCTACAGAACTGGGAGACGAAGTCTGATCTTAGCTTGAATTGTTTGTAAGTCCAACCAATATGTCACCACAGCCAGTTCACACGGTCGGTTTTTAAGCTGTCAAATTTTCAAACAGTATTAAGTCTGGAAAAGTTTCCTTCCTCTTATACCCTTCAGGGTTAGGGTGCGCTTCTCCAGCTCACTAACTTTAGCTAGCGGTTCTAAAGTTCACTAAACATTTTTTGGCAAGTAAACCTGATTGCGTGATCAGAACAAAGCCATACAAGCAGCAAGACATCGTAGTAAATATTCTGCAGAGGCTCCAACACACAATGTGGCAGTGACACACAAAATAGATGATGTGCATGCAAGGTGCTGAGTCAAACCCAACCCATAGCAACCACTTGTGTGCAAAGCAAGTCAAGGGAGGAACACACACACACTTTCAGAACTGCTTGTCCCATACAGGGTTGCAGGGAACCAGAGCCTACCTGGTAACACAGGGCGTAAGGCCAATGGGGGAGGGGACACACCCAGGACAGGACGCCAGTCTGCCGCAAGGCACCCCCAGCAGGACTTGAACCCCAGACCCACGGGAGAGCAGGACCCGGTCCAACCCATTGCGCCATCGCCCCCCCCCGAGGGAAGAACAGAGGTGAGTAATAGATGAAATAATGAAACTAAATGTGCCATTTCCAATATACTGGAAGAGTGGCGGTGGATTAATACACCAGCAAAGCACTAATGTATTCGCTTCCACTGCTGTGTTATTTGCCATTTATTATAATCTAATGTGGGGGGCACAGTGGCACAGTGGGTTGGCCCGGGTTGGCCCGGGTCCTGCTCTCCGGTGGATCTGGGGTTCAAGTCCCGCTTGGGGTGCCTTGCGACGGACTGGCGTCCCGTCCCGTCCTGGGCGTGTCCCCTCCCCCTCCGGCCTTACGCCCTGTGTTGCCGGGTAGGCTCCGGTTCCCCGCGGCCCCGTATTGGACAAGCGGTTCCGAAATTGTGTGTGTATAATCTAATGTTGATTGTTGCAGGCATCAGTTTCAGAGTAAACGTATATCTAATGCAGTTGATTAGGGAAAACATGAAATACCTTCTCTTTTTACTGTTTTTGTTTGAATATATATACACATACATATACATATACATACATACACATACATACATATATATATATATATATATATATATATATATACACACACACACACACACATACATAGAAACCGCTTGTCCCAAGCGGGGTTGCGGTGAACCGGAGCTGTCATGTTTTGCAAGTGTATTTCTTACACTTGAACACGAATAAAGATAAGACACAATGGATTATGTTTTTTCTTTCTTTACTGAACCACACACAAGCAACAACTCTACTATACTTTCTGTACATATTACCTGGCCAACCAAACCTTAACCCATGGTACTATTAAGAGTGGCTTAACACTTACCCCTAAGTTTATACAATACTTTGACACCTGGTGGGGGAAAAATGTTATTGTACTACTCTTTAGAACGTGAATGGAATTTTTAAAGGTTATAGAAGAAGAGACTGTGATCGGCATCCAGAGTCGCGTTGTTGTTTGCTTTCAATCCTTGTGGTAGATACGGCCGTAAGTTACTAATTTTATTCTGAAACGTTTGTAATATTTCTTTTGTGCTAGTTTGATGAAAGATGGTCGATATTGACATGTTAAAGATTGATGTTCTGTCTTGAAATTAATCACGATTTGATGGCTAACGTGCTAACGGAGCTGTGCAACTTACCTGCACATCAATCAATGCGCCTTGATTGTTTATTTAGTTGTTTGAATGTGTTAGCGGATGTTTATAAATGTGAAAGTTGTATGTTGTTTGTGATATTTTGTGAGTTACTTTGTAATTTGTATCTTTGTATTTTCTCTTTTAGTTTTACAAAAAAGTCAAATAAAGTGTGCATCATACAAGCGCAAAGAAGAACGTGTGATGGAGCTTTATTTCTGTTAACTATCTGTCAGCGCTTTGGTTTGGTTCGGAACACCACTGCCACGGAAGGCAGAATATGGACATTGACAGGTGCCACTGCGTTTCTCCCTGACAAACTGAACGCGTTTTATTATGGCTGTTTCGAACTCGCGAACAAGACACCTCCGGTGCGAATTCCCACGGCGCAGCTTGATAATTCCAGTCTCACTGTTTCTGTGGCACAGGTGAGAAAAACTTTTAGCCGTGTCAACATCCGAAAAGCTGCTGGTCCAGATGGAATTTCAGGGCGAGTTTTAAAAACACGCAGTGAGCAACTAGCTGCTGTTTGCACGGAAATATTTAACACCTATAGGGGGTGCGGTGGCGCAGTGGGTTAGACCAGGTCCTACTCTCCAGTGGGTCTGGGGTTTGAGTCCCGCTTGGGGTGCCTTGCGGCGGACTGGCGTCCCGTCCTGGGTGTGTCCCCTTCCCCCTCCGGCCTTACGCCCTGTGTTGCCGGGTAGGCTCTGGTTCCCCGTGACCCCGTATGGGACAAGCGGTTCTGAAAATGTGTGTGTGTGTGTGTGTGTGTGTGTGTGTGTGTGTGTGTGTGTGTGTGTGTGTGTGTGTGTGTTTAACACCTCCTTAAAAAGCTCAACTGTACCCACTTGTTTCAAAAACACCACCATCATCCCTGTTCCTAAGAAAACAAAGTGAGCTACCTTAATGACTATTGCCCAGTGGCACTGACCCCTATTGCAGTGAAATGCTTTCAGAGGCTGGTGCTGGGACACATTAAGGACACCATCCCAGACACTTTGGACCCACTGCAGTTTGCCTACTGCCACAACAGATCCACTGAAGATGCAATATCACACACACTTCACACCATTCTGTCTCACCTGGACAATAAAAACTGCAATGAAAGGCTATTATTTGTGGACCATAGCTTGGCATTTAACACTGTCATCCCTACCAAGCTGGTCCACAAACTACTAGGGCTAGGACTGAGTGCCACATTGTGCAATTGGATCTTGGATTTCCTCACCAACAGACCCCAGTGTGTGCGGATTGGCAGTAATACCTCCTCCCCACTGATCCTCAACACTGGCACTCCACAGGGAAGCGTCCTGAGCCCAGTGCTGTACTCCCTGTTCACACATGACTGTGTGGTCAGTCACAGCTCCAACACCATCATAAAGTTTGCTGACGATACCACCATTGTGGGTCTGATCACCAACAACAATGAGACGGCCTACAGAGAGGAGGTGAGGCTCCTGGCAGAGTGGTGCCAGAACAACAACCTGTCTCTCAGTGTCAGTAAAACTAAGGAGGTGGTGATTGATTTCAGGAGACAGGATACGGTTCATGCACCCATCTACATAGGAGGGGACATTGTAGAGAGGGTCAACAGCTTCAGATTCCTAGGGGTCTATTCGAACCCGCACTGCTAGGTACAGGAATAGCTTTTACCCCAATGCTGTAAGAGTATACAACACTGACCAATGTGCCACTTTTAGTAACTGGAGTTGGACTGCTCTACCCAAGCACATTGGTAGATCACATAGTTACTTTAAGCATTCTCATGTTCTGAGTTATCTGGCTGTCTACTGGTATTATTGTTATTGCTGTTACTGTTATTTATTGTTATTGCTATTTGCATTACTCACTGTCATTGCCATTGTCATTGTTTTATTTTGCACAGTGTTTCTATTGTCTTTGTCTTTGTCCATAGTCTGTGGAGGAGCATTCAGCAAAAGAATTTCATGATACTTGTACACCATACAGTGGGGGGTGCGGTGGCACAGTGGGTTGGACCACAGTCCTGCTCTCCAGTGGGTCTGGGGTTCAAGTCCCGCTTGGGGTGCCTTGCGACGGACTGGCGTCCTGTCCTGGGTGTGTCCCCTCCCCCTCCAGCCTTACGCCCTGTGTTGCCAGGTAGGCTCTGGTTCCCCGTGACCCCATATGGGACAAGCGGTTCTGAAAATGTGTGTGTGTGTGTGTGTGTGTGTGTGTGTGTGTGTGTGTGTACACCATACTTGTACCTATGACAATAAACTTGAAACTTTTTGATAGTGCTCTTGGCCTTTGTGTTTACCTGTAACTTTGTGCATACCTTACGCCTCTGAATTTTGTTTGTTCTTTAGTATTTTTGCTTCTTTCTGTGTATCACCTGTATACTTCTTTTACACTTGTTTGGTTGTTTGTTTTCTTTCTGTAGACAGTATGAAAGTGGTATAGTTAGGAAGACGGAAGACTTTGTTTTGGGTTTTGACCCCTTTCTTTTCCAAGCTGGAGTCAGACAGTCACTTTTTTACAAAGGTTAGGCCAGTTAGGCCTTTTTTTTGTTTTGGTTACCCTTCATTTTCTGTCCACTTTTGCAAGGTTTGCTTGTTGGTTCTTTCTTTTTATACACTTTAACTGTCCTTCCACCAACACATTAAACACACACTCCTGTTTGTGCACACTATTTGTTGTCTTGTCAATTCACAACACATAACTTGGTACAAACACCTTTGGTACACCCCTCTACAACCCAAGCACCCGGAGGAAACCCTTGCAGACACGGGGCGAACATGCAAACTCAACACAGGCTGAGCAGGGATCGAGCCCACATCCGCTTGTACCACCCAGGCACTGTGAGACAGCAGCGCTACTTGCTTTGCCACTGTAATCACAACAGAATGAGAAGTCAGTTACATTTATTCAATTAGCTGACACTTTTCTCCAAAGTGACTTATAATGTTACGGTTTCAATTATTTACCCATTTAAACAGCAGGGTAATTCTACTGGAGCAATTTAGGGTAAGCACCTTGCTTAAGGGTACTACAGCTAGAGGTGGGGATCAAACCTATAACATTTGGATCCAAACTCATTAGCTCTCATCAGTACTCTACCAGACGCCCTCTTTAGTCTCTTCAAAAATAAGTGGAAATTGACTCAAGTATGGGGGCGCAGTGGCGCAGTGGGTTGGACCACAGTCCTGCTCTCCGGTGGGTCTGGGGTTCAAGTCCCGCTTGGGGTGCCTTGCGACGGACTGGCGTCCCGTCCTGGGTGTGTCCCCTCCCCCTCCGGCCTTATGCCCTGTGTTGCCGGGTAGGCTCTGGTTCCCCCGCGACCCTGTATGGGACAAGCGGTTCTGAAAATGTGTGTGTGTGACTCAAGTATTTGGTCGCTACAATTCTTTATTTCACTGTTAATATTACAAAACCTTTATTTTTGATTCAGAAATTCATATATCATTTTAAATAAGAAAGTAAATAGAAATGGCCTTGGGAAAATTATTGACACTCCAGATTCGATAATTGGTACCATAGCCTATCGCCAAATGTTGGCGCAGCTATCTCTGCGTTTGAGAAGTGGTAAATTAATTATACTTAACGGAGGTATCAAAGTACATGCTCACACCATCGGTTTCCTTAAACTGGAAGAGAAGAACATTTATTTACATATGTGCTTCATCAGAACACATCACATACAAAGGTCATGTGATCGATACTTCACCAACATGAGAGCACTCTGAACAGAACCTCCAACACCAAAATATCTGCACTTAGGCCCTTTGGCCGACTGTTCTTGTGCAAACTGCTCCAGATCTCCCACATCTGAGAAGTTTCTTCACCCAACTGCTATTTACAAATCTCTGTACAGGTTTTCAATGGAATTTAGATGAACTTATTGCTGGCCACTTCTGAACAACATTCTGAGCTTTCAAAAAAAAAACGTTCTGTAATGTTAAAAGTGGAATTAAAAACTGAAGAGACAAAATAATTTGGTTAATTTCATATTATTTTTAAAGAAAAAAATGGTTTTGAAAGAGGGGGTGCAGCAGCGCAGTGGGTTTGGCCTGTGCTTGCACTCTGGTGGGTCTGGGGTTCGGGTCCTTCCTGGGATTGTGACGGACTAGCATCCCGTCCTGGGTGTGTCTCTTCCCCCTCCAGCCTTGCGCCCTGTGTTACTGGGTTAGGCTCCGGTTCGCCGCGACCCCGTATGGGACAAGCGGTTTCAGCCTGTGTGTGTGCGAGTATTCTTGGGGAAAAGTGCAACGGTGTCATGCCTAATGTTCACCCGCAGGAGGCACGTTTGCACACTGTTCTTCCTTAAAGCGGCAATTAATCTCCAGTCATTCACGCAAATTAATGTTAATGTTTACATTTCATGTCATTTACATTTATTCACTTAGCGGACGCTTTTTTCCAAAGCGACTGACAACGAACATTACGTAGTGTACTAGCCCACATACCTTTACCAGGGTGACTATGCTACTAGATACACTACTTACAAGGAGCTACTCATCCATGCATCAGTGAAACACACACTCAGTGTATTTCTCTGCCTGTAGCATGAACTATATGTCACATTTTTTATGATACTAACCTTTTGTCTATCAAAACTGAAATTTCGGGTGGAAGCATCTACTATGAACATTTCAAATATTTCTTTTTATTATCATTTCATATAGTTTCTATTGGGCAAACACGGTACTTTTAATATACCGGCTATATGAGATATACTGTACAGCGATACGCCGAGAAGAGAGGTAAAAGTAGGCCGAGTGAATGTGGACTGACGGACTGGGACGCAGTGAGTAGAGAAGCCGTGTTACCCAGTAACTGCAGCGGAGGAAACGCAGCTTCTCCCTCATTGGTCCGTTTATTGGAGCCGCTTCACTCAGCGCGTTTCCTAAATCGCTGCCGCCGCTGCTGCTCAGTACAAGTGAGACGGGAGAAATTTGGTCGGAATCCAAACGGTCGGTCTGTGATCCTCAGTTCGCGATGAGCTTCTCTGTGTTCGTCGCTCTGCTTTTTGGGGCTCTTTGCGTCTGTTCGCGCGTTCAGGGTAAGAAAAAAAAAAAGTGTCTCCATTAACACTGTATATAGCCGCCAACGTGTCGTGGAATAACTATGCGGCGCTTCTTTTCACTGTGAGACACTGACTGACTGGACTCAGGAGTGTCAAACTTTATTTAAACTAAACTAAACTAAATGTAAAGGGGGCACGTGGTGCAGTTGCGCAGTGGTTTTTACCGAGACCTGTCCTCTGGCGGGTCTTGGGGTTCAAGTCCTGCTTGCGGTGCCTTGTGAGGAGATGATATCCCGTCCTGGGTGTGCCCCCCTCCAGCCTTGTGCCCTGTGTTGCTGGGTTAGGCTCCGGGTTCGCCGCGACCCCGCTCGGGACAACATCAACAAGCGGTTTTAGTCAATCATTATGTTTGTGTGTGTAAATATTTCCAAACAAAGACTGTCGTAAACTTTAACAATAAAAACAAATGTATTTGAGCCACTGACTGTTGTTGTCTGTGCAGAGAGAGTAGAACACAAGAAGAAACGTGAACCTAATTTATATATATGTGTGTAGCCAATACAACGAATGAATGTATTTTTCCGATGTTCTCTTAGCACATGATCATGTCGATATATCCATGACTACCTGTCAGACCGGTGACATTGACCCTGAGGATGAGAAAGAGTTGGACGGAGATGAGTTATTTTACGTCGATTTTGCAAAGCAAGAAATAGTGAGCGAAACACCAGACTTTATTGGGCAGATGGACGCTCCAGGCTGGGTTCAGCAGGCACTGGGAAACCAACAGATTTGTAAGAACAACCTGAATGTGAGTGTTAAAGCTGAACAGAACCCACCTGAAGAGATCGGTAAGATATTTCTCGTACCTTTACACAACAGAGCTAACCTATACAGCTGTATGCTTAGAACACGAAATAACCGATGAAATTTTGAAGGAAAGTGGTTTTTTTTTTTTAAATATGTGCGTACATTTCCCTTCAAGTACAGGAACAAAACTGGAAAACTGCTTTCCACTTTACATTGAATAAACTGAAATTCACACAAAACAAATGGTTCCTTACTGATGTTCAAAATGTTGGTATTTTTTGCAGATACTAGGTAAAATGGTTATGTGTTCCGTCTCCCTCATTTAGGTGCTCATATTACAGTGCTTCCCATAACAGCAGAAAGCTCTGGTCCTGCTGATCAGTGTTTTCTTCACTCCTGATACTTTGTCAGGTTTTGCCTGCAGCCACACAGCTGCTGATACTGCCTCCTCACCTCACTTTATATATGTGTGTGTGTGTGTGTGTGTGTGTGTGTGTGTGTGTGTGTGTGTGTGGTGGAGCAGCAGGTTTGGCTGGGTCCTGCTTTCTGGTGGGCCTGGGGTTTGAGTCCCATTTGGGGTTCCCTGCAACAGACTGGGGTCCTGTGCTGGGTGTGTCCCCTTCCCCTCCAGACTTGTGCCCTGTGTTGTCAGGTTAGGCTCTGGTTTCCCACAACCCTGCAAGCAGCTTCAGCTGTTGTGCCTGTGAGTTTGTGGAGTTGCCGCATTTGTTGAGGCATCTAACGTGTGTGGCAGGAGAGAGTGGGTCTGGGGTGCCAGACTGCACTGTTGAGCCTTCCTGAGTAATTTTTCAATTTAAAATGTATTGATAATATATTTTGACTTCATTTTGACAGTAAAGTTATCAAATTGGGAATTACATTTATTCATTTATCTTATGCCTTTTTCCAAAGTACAGTATAACTGAAAATGTTAAGCAACTTAAAACTATTTACCCATTTATACAGTTCAGTTCCAGATTTAGTTTGGTGTTAGGCTGGTGACTTTGTTTTAGATGCATTTTTCATAAACTATTATGTATTAGATGTATGTGTTGTGTGGGGGCACGGTGGCGAAGTGGGTTGGCCCGGGTCCTGCTATCTGGTGGGTCTGGGGTTCAAGTTCTGCTTGGGGTGCCTTGCGATGGACTGGCGTCCTGTCCTGGGTGTGTCGTCCCTCCCTCCAGCCTTCTGCCCTGTTTTGCTGGGTTAGGCTTCGGTTCGCCACCACCCCTGTTGGAGCAAGCGGTTTCAGCCAATGTGTGTGTATGTGTGTGTGCTTTTGAAAACCCAGAAGAAAAATGTAAAAACTGTGTTTTTATAATGACTGTTTAACATTGCAGATCCTCCTCAAGTCACAGTCTATCCTGAAGATCAAGTTTCACTGGGAGGAAGCAACACATTGATCTGCTTTGTGAACAACTTCTTCCCACCACCTGTGAAAGTGAAGTGGACTAAGAATGATGTGGAGGTGACAGAGGGGGTCACTCTGAGTCGCTACTACCCCAACAAGGATTTCACCTTCAGACAGTACTCTACTGTACCCATCATCCCACAGGAGGGGGATATTTACTCCTGCACTGTGGAGCACAAGGGGCTTCCTGAACCTGAAACCAGGCTCTGGGGTAAGATTGTCAGTTAGTGACCTTCCCTCTTATACTGGTGAAGGTTGCAGTGAGTAACAAAGTTTGTCAAGTATTTTATAACTGAATAAAAATAAACATACTGCCAAACTTATTGTCATACATATATTTTCTCTTGGGGGGGCGCGGTGGCGCAGTGGGTTGGACCGGGTCCTGCTCTCCAGTGGGTCTGGGGTTCAAGTCCCGCTTGGGGTGCCTTGCAACGGACTGGCGTCCCGTCTTGGGTGTGTCCCCTCCCCCTCCGGCCTTACGCCTTGTGTCGCCGGGTAGGCTCCAGTTCCCTGTGACCCCGTATGGGACAAGCGGTTCAGAAAAGAAAAAGAATATGTTCTCTTTTTAAAAAAAAAAAAAAAAAAGCCTTTTGTTTTTATTACATTAATCTTTTATTATGCTTTTAGATAATAAATAAATAGTTGAGTTTTGGACAATTAAAATGGAATCTTTGACAAAATATGATAACCACTTGGTGTTCTGCAAATTTTTTAATGTATTCATAATTAATCATATTCAGTTCACATTATGCATCCATAAATGACAGCATTCTTGCTGAGGTGTAGAAATTGATCACATCCTGTAGGTATCCTTCGACTGTCTCGTAGGTAGTTGTCAGGAAAGGATTTTGAATGGGGTGCTTATGCAGCAGTGTCTGTTTCCTTTATTCACTGGTTAGATACCTGCTATGAATTTCTCTGTTATAGCGCTGAAGTGTCTTATGTGACGTTTGATACCTGTGGATATACTTCATACCAACTTGCACAGAGAACAGCAGTTCTAGGTTTATTCCTCTTATAGCATTTTAGAGATGGCAAACTAAAAAGCCTTTATCCTATTACTTTTTAATTCATACACCAGGTTATTCCTCCTTTGTGCCAACAAAATGTTTTGTAAGTTAAACTGCAGACAAAATCAGTATTACCTAGAATCTGTGGATAAATATGAAAAAAACATTATGTACAAATCACCATCACTGTTTATTTTCCAACATCTACATAACCCATTATAGTTAATTATTTATGAAGTGTGGCTTAAAGTCTGGGTGCTTTTATGTTGCTGTACATTTAATCAGAACTTTTTTCATGTGGTTAGGAACTAATGAGAACTGTTTCAAATTTTCTCATGCCGATTTTCTGTTTATCCTTACAGAGCCTGAAATTCAGGAAGCATCAGATATTGGAAAGACAGTTTATTGTGGAGTTGGACTGACCCTTGGTTTGTTGGGAGTGGGAGTTGGAACCTTCTTTCTCATAAAGGGGAACAATTGCAATTAAAAAAGGTATGTAGCTAAATCAGGGTCATGGTGCTGCAGCATGTAGCACTGGTATCTTACTGCTCATGGGCTGTGACTTTGGACAATATACAGTAATATACAGCAGTCAGTAGCCAGACCCGCCAAGCCCCGGTGTCCCCATGCCACCAACTACAGATCAGATTATTTTAAATACAAGAATGAAACCAAAAGTTTAAAAAAGTAAAAATCAAAAGTATTGGAAAGCAAACTTAGAAACCAGAACAAAATCTCTGAATCCCAGAGTAACATCACAATCACTTAGTACAGGTCAGGATCTGGTGTTAGAAGAACTGATGTTATTCATTCACATCACGTGGAACGTCCAACCCAAAGATCCACAGAGACACATCACTGTCATTAAGAACAGTCAAGGATCTGGTGTTAGTAACGCTAAACTTACACATGTAAATGGGACTATTCACAAACTTTTTAAACCTCAGAGGAACATCACTGTGATAATGAATAAATGAAACAATAAATATTAGCAAAAGACATTGTTCCACAGCCAGATTAGGAACAACCAGATCACCAAAAATCCCCTGGAACCTTTTGAAACCCTGAGGTTAGTAATAAATGCCCATCTAAGAAGAGAAATGGGGGAAGAGAAAGTGAAAAAAGCAGAAAAGCTTCTTGACTTTTACAGTGATTAGTGGGATTGAATAGCTTGGCTTAAATGTAAGAAGTTTATATTGTAAGCACTTCACCACATAGTGGATTGGAGTTATAGGATGTGAAATCAGATATAAGCTTTACAGTAACTTTAATGTTTCAGATGATTTGGATTAGGAAAACTTGCTTACTTTGCTGTTCTGACCAATGAGAAATTGGGGAAACTGATGATAACACTGTTGTCAAGTAGAAGGGATCACAGTATTTAGGTGGAATATAATTGCACATATTGTACGATACTGAGTAGTTTACAAACTAACTACTACATTCACATCTCAAGGTGTGCTGCAACAATGCCAAATATTTCAATCTTTTAATGTCGTCTTCTGAAGATACAGTACTGTGCAAAAGTCTTTGGCACTTAGATGTTTCACAAAAATATTTGTTTTAGACGGTTGTTTAATGTCTTCTGTATTACTGTCAATGAGAAAAAGCATATTTTAAATTTCCAAGATTTCCTTTTGCAAAAAGTTACAGTACTTCAGTAAGGGTTTTGTATGTCATTAAAGACAGAAAGTATATACACACACACACACACACACACACACACACACACACTGTCTGAGATGGCTTGTCCTGAGCAGGGTTGCATGAACTGGAGCGTAGCACAGCAACACACAGCGCAAGGCTGGAGGGGGAGGGAACACACTTAGGACGGGATACCAGTTCATCGCAAGGTACCCCAAGCAGGACTCAACCCCTAGACTCACCAAGGAGTGAGACCCGGCCAAGCCTGCCATAGTCCCGCTCAGGACAAGCGGTTGCTGACAATGGATGGTTACTAAGCTTTGTAGGGAGTTTATTAATTAAGAGCATTATTTTTGGAAACATTCGTACTTTACAGCTTTTTTTCCCCAACCAAGTGCCTAAAACTTTTGCACAGTACTGTAAACTAATGTAATATATTTCAAAACATCCTGCATGTTAAAGGACAAATGAATTATAAAGACTAAATACAGTTCCTCCTTTTAACATAGTCCATGACATAAGGCTTTTTTAGTTTGGTATATTTCACTAAATTAAGTTGTATTATTATAACTCCATAGGGGGTGCGGTGGCGCGGTGGCGCAGTGGCGCAGTGGGTTGGACCGCAGTCCTGCTCTCCGGTGGGTCTGGGGTTCGAGTCCTGCTTGGGGTTCCTTGTGACGGACTGGTGTCCTGTCCTGGGTGTGTCCCCTCCCCCTCCGGCCTTACCCCCTGTGTTACCGGGTAGGCTCCAGTTCCCCGTGACCCCATATGGGACAAGCGGTTCTGAAAATGTGTGTGTGTGTGTGTGTGTGTGTGTGTGTGTGTGTGTGTGTGTGTATTATAACTCCATGCTCAGTTGGAAATTCTGAAAAAAAAAATGTAATTCTTTTTTTGTTTTTGTCCAGTTTTCCGTGAACATTGCACACCAAGAACTGGAATGGGGAGGCTGTAACAACTCCTTTGTGTTTTCATTTATTTTTGTTTTAAAGATACGTACATTTTAAAAATGTTCTCTTCCCTAACTGTTGTCAATAACAAGTAATTTGAAAGATTCTGTTAAAAAATATAAAAAATTCCTGAACAAATGCATGTGTGGACTTAAATATATTCATAATAATCTGATGATTTTGCATTAACTTCAGTAATGTTTTCATAAAAATGCCAGGTTTTTTCTTAACTAAGTGGTTGCCAAGCTGTGTGTCAATTTTATTTGAGGTGTACTGTTAGGCATACCATGTTCAGGAAGCAGTTTATAATATACCAAAGCCACAAGGCAAGTTGTCAAGTTTACGTTAATGTGTCTAACGTATATAAATTAGGTAATTCAGTTTTTTGCTAATCTTTATGAACATCCATATAAAAATAACATTAATATTTTTACAGTTTCTTCCCAGCTTAAGAACTTTTGAGTGACAGACTTCTAGTGACAAACTCTTTTTAAGACAGTTTGAGTGACTCACTTTTTTGCTGACAGACTTTTTAAAGAAGTATTTATGCTGGTGTACCAATTTAAATCACTTTCCTAAAACATCATCCAATGCGCTCTCTGTATCTTCCAGTTCTGAGCCCTGTCCGCGAAGTGTTGCCTCTCCAAAGAGAGAAACGGTCTGTGTTGCTGTTCTATTCCCATCCGAAAAACCCTGCTTTTTCCCCTCTTACCCTTCAGATCTGCCCAGGTTACTGACGTATTCGTTTAGCAAATGCTGTTATCCAAAACGGTGAGAGTGTAAACTCAGCATAAACAAAAGGCAGACAGGGATAAACATGCATTTCTCTAAGTACAGTCACTTAGTCCAATACTACCATTTTTACCTGCATACATTACACCATCAGTTACATGTAGAACTCAACTGACCTGCTCCATGTCAGATGTCACAAACCATCTTTGTAAGTTTGTAAGTGGGGACCAAGTATATTCTCAAATGCTGAACATACAAAACACTGCAGGTAGATACCCTATTAGGGGTTTTCAAACTGGGGTCCGCAAGAGGGAGCTAGGGGATCCATGGAAAACTTGGCAGAAAAAATCATTTACAGTAAGAATTTTTTACATTTATTTTTTAACCTAAAGATGTTAACCAAATCTACATATATATATATATATATACACACACAATATATATATATCTACACCATGGTCTCTGGAGAAACATTTTGTTCCACTGTATACAAGCTATAGAGGAATGACAAAGTATTTGAACTTAAATTTGATATAGTTTTGTGATTTATAAGAGTGGTTCCTTGAAACGGGGGGGTGCTGTGGCGCAGTGGGTTGGACCACAGTCCTGCCTTCCGGTGGGTGTGGGGTTCGAGTCCCGCTTGGGGTGCCTTGTGACGGACTGGCGTCCTGTCCTGGGTGTGTCCCCTTCCACTCTGGCCTTATGCCCTGTGTTACCGGGTAGGCTCCGGTTCCCCCGTGACCCCCTATGGAACAAGCGGTTCTGAAAGTGTGTGTGTGTGTGTGTGTGTGTGTGTGTGTGTGGGTTCCTTGAAACATGCTTATCCCAAAATGCTTTGCACTTGTTACATTTTGCACTTAAAGTAGGGTGAATGTGGTGGCATGATGGGTTTGCCTGGGTCCTGCTCCAGTGGGTCAGGGGCCCAAGCCCTGCTTGGGGTGCCCTGTGATGGACTGGTGTCCCTAATCCTGGGTGGGTCCCCTCCCCCTCCAGCCTTATGCTCTGTGTTGTGGGGTTAGGCTCCAGTTTGCTACAAACCTGCTTGGGACAAGGGGTTTCAGACTGTGTGTGTGAATGGTGGCTAATATGCTCTACAAATGATGGAAAGATTTTTGAAGAATTCCACTCCCGCAAGCAGCTCGTGTCAATCTGACTTGGCGAATGCTAAACAAAAAACTAGAAAATGACAAATCTTACATTACTTTTGGTTTTACCTGTGTGTTAAAGCAGGGAGTAAAGAGACCCCAGTGCGTTCTCTGTCAAGAGATTCTCTCCAATGAGTGCATGAAACCATCTCAAATTCAAACGCCATTTACAGTAGAAACATCCCAGTGAAGTAGGACAGTCCACTCACTATTTCAAACATCAGGAGTTGTTTTTGGCCCGGCAGACTAGTACTTTTCGGCAGCAAGCAATGGTCCCTGAGAGGAGTTTACATTTATTCATTTATCAGATGCTTTTCTCCAAAGCGATGCACATCTCAGCAGAGTTAAAGGAATCATATTTGGCATCACTCCACATGGCGCATGCTAAGAAGCTGCATGTGATTGGCGAAGCATTATTATTGGCAGCTACTAAAGACATTGAATTACTTAAAGAGGAGGCGGCACGAAAAGCAGATTGTGTGCCTTTGTCGAACAATACGGTGAGCAGACACATAGGTGACATGGACAATGATACTGGGAACAAGTGCAAGCCAGTAAGTATTTGTAGTTGGATGGGGAGGTACTGATGTTGCAAATCAAGCACAGCTTATGGTCTACATTCGTTTTGTCGGTCAGGATAAATATATCAAGAAACTTTTTTTTGTTTACCCCTTGAAGGCAGAACCACAGGACAGGAAGGAAATATTTAATATGATGGATAAATTCATGACAGGCAATTCAACAGACTGGTCTCAGTGTGTTGGAGTGTACAGTACTGACGGTACAGCCACTATCACCGGTAAGGTCAGCAGTGTTATGATTCCGATGAAAGAGAAAGCCCCCCCAGCACCATGCTTCACCGTGAGGCTCTTGTGACCAAACACACTGACTGATGATTTGCATCACGTGCTGAGGGATGTAGGTAAAACTGAATTATGTAAAGTAACACCCCTTGAAACAGACTATTCGGTTTACTCTGCAAAGAAAATGGATGCTGATTATGAGGGCTTGCTGCTCCACTCAGAGGTACGCTGGCTTTCCTGCGGGAATTACTTTAAGTTGTATGTATGCACTGTGCAAAGAGCTCAGAGGATTTCTCTCTGGTGAAAAAGTCAGAACTTGTCAACTGTTTTGAAGATGACTCATGGATACTGAAGTTGCCATTCATGGCACATTTTTTTCCAGCATCTCACTGTCCTCAATGAGAGCATGCAAGGGCACAATGTTCACATACTGAATGCACAAGATAAGGTGTGCACAAAAATTAATGCAAAAATTATCTCTGCATGTGGGAAAGCAAACTGAAAGAGGGAGTTACAGAAATATTTCCTCTCTATAATCAGGAGTGAATCTCCTCCACTGCTGACAATATCACGCCCATAATCCAGTCTCACCTGTCACATCTTCAGGGCTATTTAAAACAATATTTCCCAGATTTGAACAAAATCCACCTGGACTTTGTTAGAAACCCATTTGCACCAGGGAGTGGCACTCATCTGGATCTAGTAGCCCAAGAGCAACTGATTGATTTAACAAATGATGAGAGATGAAATCAAAGTTCCCCTGACTTCCTCTGTCTATTGTCTATTGTTTTGGATGTCTGTGAGAAAGGACTATGCTGTTTTTTTTTTTCTTTTTTTGCTGAGATGTACGTCGCTTTGGACAAAAGCATCTGCTAAATGGATAAATGTAATATAAATGTAATGTTTTGTATGAGAAGGCAATAAAGTGTCTTTAACCTTTTGCCACAACCAACTTGTGTGAAGCTGGATTTTCAGCACTGAAAGTACTTCAGTACAAGCACCTGGCTCGTCTGGAGGTCCAAAGTGACATGCACCTGCATGGCTCTCATTAAAATGAAATCACGCTTTGACAAACTGTTTACAAGGTACTAGGCCCATCTATCCCATTAGGACTTCTTGAGTCAGTGAATGTGGTGTTGTTTGATTTGATTAATGTGTCTGTAATGCAAATTCAGCCCTTCAGGTTTAACTTTTCATCAGTGCCTTAATACAGTGAAAAAGATACCCTGTCCAGTTAATGTAAATATTTTCAAATTTTTTCACAAAATACAAAAAACTACAGAAGCTACTGAAAATTGTTAATTGTGAGAATTGTTTTTGACTGTAGTGAGTTGCCAAATAAAAGAAAATTGTTATCTGAAACAGCATTTCAGATTTTAGGCAAGGAGGTCCTCTGCATGGAATCATATATCTGGGGGCCCTTGGGATTAAAAAGTTTGAAAACCCCTGCCTCAGTTCTTATATTTCAGTCGTTAATCATCTGAATTCCACAGTTTCTATGAGTTGTGCACTGGTTCACTGCAGCTTGAACCTGAAATCCATGAGTTTCTGTGACTGTCACATTTCCATGTTCTTTGCCCACCTCACATTAACAAGTGCTGTAAAGTTAGGTTCATAGAAGCTAGAGACCCTCCTTAAGCACAGGGCCTTGTATAAGGCCTTGGTCGAGAGAAAAGGAACTTGAGCTCTTTTGGGGCTCGAGGAGGGCACATGGGCCAGGATTCAGCCAAAGGTGTTTGACCACCATCTGCAAGATTTGAACTGACATTGTTTACGCAGTAAGTTGCCGGTCAAAGTAGTCCTGCACAGGCACAAATTCACCAGCTACCCACTCTGCCTGTGACTCCAGTGCGGTGAGAGTGAAACTCTCACAAATGCTTTTTGGGGCTATAGACAGGTGCGAGAGGTCTGACATTTGGTGACTCGCCTGTGCAGGAAGATTGACCTGGAGGTGGTTTTGACGTACGACAAAGTCTTGAGGGGATGGAACCCTGGTGCTCAGAAGGCAGCAGCTGCCCGGACGCAGCTGGTGATTAGCGTAGCCAAGCAAATGCTCTGGAACGCAAGAACTCAGCTGGTCCAGACAAGGGTAGACTAGGGCGTCCAGGGTGTGTATCATAAAATCTGGGCCGACCCAACGTTTAGGATGGAGAAAGATGTCACTCAATGGGGTTACTTAGAAGCCAAAGAGAGGTGGAAGGGCCTATTTTGACTATAGCTCCACATGTTTGTGGCAGATCCTCCATCCTTAGGTAAGTAACACACATACTTTCGCACTTACAAAATACTGAAGTGTTGTGTTTTGTGGTGTGTTATGTGTTTTTATGCCAGGTGTAGGGTTTTAATTCTTTATGCTGTAAGTTATTTAATTTGCACATTTCTAAAAAAATTTATAACACTTATTTCACTTTTAAGTAGTTACTTATAAATGCCTACGTGTGTGGTGTGTTTGTATTAATCCATTTTTTTAAATTACTTATTCTATTATGTTTAGTTAGTGTAGTGTAGATTAGTTTGTTGTGTGGGTGCATGTTGTTTTTTTTTAATTCTGCATATGCATTTTTATCGTTCACCTATCCCACTAAAATGTTAATAGGGGAGATGGTGTTGTGAAAAGGGAAACATCCAAGAACTGTAGCTAAGGTGTATGGTAACATCCTGGAAACAGGCCAGGGGACCGCCCCTCTTGAGCGGTGAATGTTACCGGGTTAGGTCCTTCTCATTATTTATGGGTTTAAGCCTGGGGTATGTTTTCAGTGTTTTAATAGGTTCTGCCATGCGGTCTTTATATTAGCTGTTCTTATTGATTTTTATTATTGGTATGGGACTTTTTAGGACACATTTTTATTTACTGAATAAAGATTTTAAACATCGGAAATGATGAGAAATTTTTACCTGTCGAGATGGACAGTGTGTGGAGACACCCTTGGGCAGGTGATCCATCCTGATCCGTAAGAAAAAAAAAAGAAGCGCAGGTTCTGGAGGAAACGGGGTCCTCGGACCGAGAGCATTATTACCCTGTGTCGGTGTTCTAATAAACGTTTGAGGTGAACGCTGCCTTTGCGTCTTTCTTCGCCCCATCGAAACCCACGGCGCTGCGCCCACATGCCTGGACTCTATCACCAGACACCAAGCGAACCAATTTGTTCAGAACGCAAAATCTCCACCTTTATTGACCATTAAACCAGTTGGCATTCCATATCATAAACAAATCTGTTACACAAACTGTCAAAAACTTTCCAATCCAACCTAACCTAACCTGTACCGTCACCTACTTACTAAACTTGCGTTAGGCTTGGACCGTCACTATTGTTATAGCCAATATTGTTTTGAACAAACATTACTATTTTGTATGAGTGGGTGAATGTCAAAATAACGCTAAGACAAGCTAGAAATAATATTTCGCTGACAAATATTACAAAATACTTTGTCGTGATTTTCATGCAATGTCATTTATTTTGATTTTTAATTGGTGACACAATTTTCGACCCACAACCGATTATATTTTTGCCTTAAGCAATAAAGCTAATTAGATCGCCTCGCAGCGGTAAATCGTAAAGTAATAAGTGCGGAATAAAACTGCAAGAACAGTTTTCCACTATTCTTTGTATCTTCAGGTAAGACTTCAAACATTTCACTCATGCTCATACTGCCTTAGAAACAAATGACGTTTTGTATCTGTCAGCGGTGATTGGCCCGTTTTGTAATGTTGATTACGTTATAGACACAGTCCGACTTCCCTCTCCTCACTTGTTTGAGCAGCATAATCAGATCACTGCGCGTCTACGCTGGAAACTCAGATATGTCACTGTTTTATTCTTTTGCGATGATTGTACTGCCATTTCTGCCTGGATTTGGTAAGTAACTGCTATGTACTGTGCAAAAGTGTATAGTCTAACATGTACAGGTTACAATTTTCACTGTAGTATTGAGTTTTGTAAATTGTATTCTGATGATTGATTGATTATTCTCATCCTCATAAAGTTCTGCTGCAAGCTTTCCACCCAGTTAATAGTTTATCAACCCAATTGCACAGTAGAAAGAAAAACAACTGCCCTTTGTAATATGTTTGTAAACTTGTAGGAGTTCACTGACACTACTGTTGACAGCCACTGCTGTATATCTGTCAGAGTTAGGCTCATGTTCAATGTGTAGTCAGTATACTCTTGAGGGTTAGGGTTGAAGTAGTAGAGTCATTATGCTCTTTATGTTGAATAATCCAAATTAATAAGACCAAAAAAGTTTGTTCCAAGGGATGGCACTGATATGTCATGTAATAATCAGTTAAAGCATTATGACATTTGTTGTAACACTGGCCTGGATGCAATATTTTTAATAAAGAAAACAGATAATTTACCAAAAACAGTGAAGTTTATGAAGTGTAGAAATGAAATAAGTGTAAGCAAGGTGGTGCACTGTTTCACAGCATGTGGGTTGCTCAATTAGATGTACATTCCAGCCCTGCTCAGTGTGTCAGTCTTATCCCACAGTCCAAAGAAGTGTTTCAGGTGAATAGGTCACTTTTGCACTTAATGTATGTGGCTACCCTGTGATAGAATAGCCTCCCCTCTGGTGTGTACCCTGATTATCCTACCAAATCAGTGTTGGATGAATACCAGTAAATAATCATTGTAAGTGGTTTGCAGAAAAGTGTCTGCTAAATGAATAACTGTCAGTGTATTTTGTTGCTCAGCTGTTGGGAGGCATGTGCAATCTAATGGTAAATTCAACCCTGGTAAATGTAAAGAAATTGTTTGTAAGCCAAAGTATGGTATTAAACTTCTGGTAATGTGGAATAGCACAGAACTTACTTTTTTTTTTTTTTTTTTTTTTTTTTTTTTAAATTTATAATTTTACTTTTATTTCCATGTGGGTGTGGTGGCACAGCAGGTTTGGCCTGGGATTGCTTTCTGGTGGGTCTGGGGTTCGAGTCCTGCTTGAGGTGCCTCGTGGTGGACTGGTATTCTATCCTGGGTGTGTCCCTCCCTTTCCAGCCTTGCACCCTCTGTTGTTAGGTTAGGCTTTGGTTTGATGTGACCCCTGCTTGGGACAAGTGGTTTCTCTGTGTGTTATATTGGGTATTTGTGAATTTTATATGATGTTTAGGGTAAAGAAATGATGCCAGAGCTGCAATTGAGTACAAACCCCTTGCTCTATCTCTGGGCATAGGTCTTTGTTATGCCTTGTTATTTAAAATGTCACAAATGTCTCTGCCAGGGAACAAAATGCCCAGGTGAATGCACAGGCTGGTCTGGATCACCAGATGTAGGGAGCTGGTTAGAGAGAATCCATCTGCTGTACCACACTCTTCCCATCTCAAAAGCCCTGCTGTCACCTCCCTATATGTGGAGTTGTTCAGTTTATTCATTTAGCAAATGCTTTTCTCCATAGCAATGTACAACTAAGAGTAATCAAAAGTGAAATTCAGCAATAGAGAGATAAAGATAGAGACATGTCTTTGTGAAAATAGTCACTTAAATAGTGCTGGTGCACATTACAGATTGATCTACAGATAGAACTAATGAAGAGCCCCTCATCCAAGTTACATTCAACTTCCTGACTTATTGAGTAACAAACCAACTCTTTGTCTCAAATAAGTTTGTAAGTATGGGACCAACTGTACTGTATTTTTAACAAGTACATGTTAGGACCCTATGGAACTAGAAGAGAAAGTTTACTTTCATATTTAGAGTGCACACAGACACACAAAAAATCATCAAGCTACATTTTTAGTTTGTCTGCTATTTTGTCACCCATACATAGCAATATTGTACATTTATCATCTGAATGAATGTTGCCACATCTCAACAATAGAGACCAAGAGGGTCACCAATAACACACTCACTCACTCACTCTCTTTCAGAACCGCTTGTCCCATATGGGGTCGCAGGGAACCGGAGCCTAACCCTGTAACACAGGGCGTAAGGCCGGATGGGGAGGGGACACACCCAGGACGGGACGCCAGTCCGTCGCAAGGCACCCCAAGCGGGACTCGAACCCCAGACCCACTGGAGAGCAGGACTGTGGTCCAACCCACTGCACCACCGCACCCCTATTGGTCACCAATAACATCAGCTTCAATTTTTTATTTGTCCAGTTTTTGATATACTGTACCTGCTTAAGACTATGTACCAAACAAATGGGGTAGGAGGTCAGTGACACTATGTGATCTACGCTGAGCCATACTGTTTGATGTTTCTATAAGAACTGCTTGAACTCACTGTTGAAGTGAGTGCTTTAAAAATTAAAATTTCTTGAAAAAAGCCTGTGCTGAAACATCCATCTTGGGGTTACAGGTACACTGATGTGGATAGCTTTCTCTCTAATATTTTAGAGTATAAGTGGACAAAAGCATAAACTCTTGACTCAAGTGTCTGCCTTCATTAGGAAAAAAAACTGACGAGTAACAGAAAAATATAACTACAACTGTCAATCTAATTTGAGAGGAGGAAGAACCTTGAAGAACAGTCTGTCAAGAACTTCAGCCATAAATAGAATACAACAGATGAGGAAGTAATGACTTGGAGAGAGATTGGTAATCTTGTTAATGAACACTTTTTAATGCAAGTGAGACTAAATTTTGGTAGTCTTGATACATAACAGCCCAAATCTTAAATGTACAATCAGTCAACATTAGTTGAACAGGCAATTTTATGACATAAGAAATTTCAGACTATAAATGGTTGAGGAATGCCATATATCAACAAAAACCTCCCTATGCTTTCCCTTCACATCTCCAGATTACACCCGTGCAGGCATCTCCCAGGCACACCCAAGTATGTCCATATAAAACTCTTCATAATTTGTCAATTTTAACTAATCTGTTAATCACTAAGTCAACCAAAAATAAAAAAAAATTTAAAAACACATCAGATACATTTCAGAACTGCTAGTCCCATACGGGGTCACAGGGAACCGGAGCCTACCCGGCAACACAGGGCGTAAGGCCGGAGGGGGAAGGGGACACACCCAGGACGGGACGCCAGTCTGTCGCAAGGCACCCCAAGCAGGACTCGAACCCCAGACCCACCGGAGAGCAGGACTGTGGTTCAACCCACTGCGCCACTGCAACCCCATCACACATCAGCTAATCAACAATAAAACTATGGAAATCAGTCAATTACACAAATAAGAAATCAATACATGAATAAACGTAGCAGCACAGTGGCACAGCAAGTAGTGCTGTTGTCTCACAGTGCCTGAGTGATGCAAGAGAATGTGGGTTTGATCCCTGCTCAGTCTGTGTGCAGTTTGCATATTCACCCTGTGTCTGGGTGGGTTTCCTCCCACAGTCCAAAGACATGCTGTTAAGGTTCCCCCTTAGACTAGTGTGTGAGTGTGTTCTGCTGATGCATGGATAAGTAGCTCCTTGCAAGTAGTGTAGTCACCTTGGTGAATAAGGTGTATGGGCTGATAACAGTTGTTATAAGCTGCTTTGGTTGGAGAAAAGTGTCTGCTAAGGGAGTGAATGTACAAATTGAAAGTTACTTTATTATAATTACGGTAATTTATTAGCATGCTGATAATTTGAATCTTTAAATTATAGCTGTAGTTATTTTATTTCCTTAATTTTTCATTTTCATCAAATATGATGTGTGTGCAACAATGTTGTAGCGTTCCGAGTTGTAGCGTTCAGGGCGCACTATAGTATTAACACCACGTATCAGATTCAGGCACTGTTTGTAGTTAAGTATTTTAAAACCACCAAAAAGAAAGGAGAGTAAAGTAGAACATAATAACTTTCTTCCCGAGCATTATAACCCACAGATTCAGTGCTCTCCCTTGGCTAGTGGCGCTAAGAGGCCGCTTGCACACACGAGTTTCAGTGCTTGGATGTAAGACAACTATTTACAGTACAGTTCCCGCTCGCACTAATTATAAGCATTGCATTATGAAATTAGGATATGTGTCTACACCCACAGCTACGCTCTCTACAAAAATGATAAGATCACATGAAAGTGTGTAAGCGCGTAGGAGTAGAGTTGAGTATTCATTCTGTGTGTTCGCGTGTGCGAGTATTCGGGTAGTACTCGGTACGTCACTTTATTCAGTATTTATTTTTCTTTCTCTTTCTATTTGTTTTTCGTTTGTATTTTTCTCTGCCTACGTTTCTGGGCTTCAGTTTTGCCTTTAATTTAAAAGTAGTTTTGAAATTGCGTCTCATATTGATATTTTAAGCAAGACTAGTAGTATGCGAGCGATGCTGTTTGGTCAGAAAACTGTTCGGAATTACCCTGCCTGCAGCATGATACTGAGTGCTTTTTTTTTTTTTACTGCAGTTTACACACAGGTAGCGTTTACATCATGCGAGTGTTATAATATTTACAGTTACTGTAAGTTTATTTTGGTTTACACGTAATGATGCTTAACTAACTTGGCAACTGTGTCGAACTTCTTTAAACATAACGAGTTAACTGTTAGTATTTATAAACTATTACGTGAAATGTCAGTATTGTTAATGTATGTTTTGTTAAACAGATGGCTATTTCCTCCATATGCAAAATGAATGTCGTTTCACCTCCGGGGACCTGAAAGACGCTGAGATTATCAGCAGGTACATATTTAACAAAGTGGAGTATTTGAGATACAACAGCACTGCGAACAAGTTTATTGGCTACACGGAACACGGAGTGAAAAACGCAGAGAGAGCCAACAAAGAGGGAGAGAACGACCGACAGCACACCAACCTGGGCACGTGCAAGCTCAATGCTGAGAATGAGTTACAGCACATACTTGTGCATTCAGGTGAGTAGTTCCACACCGGATAAAATGAAAAGCACACATTAACTTATTCTGAATGGTCCTCAGTTAAAATTATTTATATGCACTGTGTATCTTTTTTCTTCATTTTCATTTCCAATAGCTTAAAGATTTCTTTTTAATTTTGTCACAGCCTCAGGTGTCAAATTGTCCCATAATTGTTTGAACATGGATATACTGTGTATGTGTATACTATATTTGTGTGATATATAGAAATGGAAATATACATATAATGTAGCAGTAGAGATAGGAAAACCATTAGGAATATGAAATAGGATACAGCAGAGTCTCTTAGTGGGCTCTCTTTATGGGTTTCTTCATTTGGTTGAACTGGGGAGGAGTAGCTAGTGTACTGGTTAGAGCCACCACTTTTCAACTTGAAAGACCCAGGTTTGAATCTGCCCTCATGTCTTTAGTACCTTTGAGCAAAATACACACACACACACACACACACACACACACACACACACACACACACACACACACACACACACACACATTTTCTGAACCACGTGTCCCATACGGGGTCATGGGGAACTGGAGCCTACCCGGCAACACAGGGCGTAAGGCCAGAGGGGGAGGGGACACACCCAGGACGGGACGCCAGTCCGTCGCAAGGCACCCCAAGCGGGACTCGAACCCCAGACCCACCCGAGAGCAGGACCCGGTCCAACCCACTGCGCCACCGCACCCCTCCCTTGAGCAAAATATTTATCCTAAATTGCCCAGTTTTATAAATCGGTAAATTATTATAAGCAGCTGAAGACAGTAAGTTGCTTTGGACAAAGGCAGCAGCTAAATGAATAAATGTAAATTATCTTCTGTTTCAGTTCAACCTTCAGTAAAGGTTTTATCTGTGAAATCTGGCAGTCAGAGACACTCCACCATGTTGGTGTGCAGTGCATATAAGTTCTATCCAGAGGGACTCAAACTGTCTTGGCTGAGAGATGGGAAGGAGGTGAAAACTGATGTGACTTCCACTGAAGAGCTCTATAATGGAAACTGGTACCATCAGATACACTCTTACCTGGAGCTCACACCCAAATCTGGAGAGACTATCGCCTGCAAGGTGGAGCACAGCAGCTTCTCTGAGCCCAAGATCTTCAAATGGGGTAATAAACTATCCTAAACAAAACAGTTATATTGTATGTTGAAGATTTGACCACATAGACAGAAATGTCATGTTTAGTAAAATCAGGTTGTTAAATATGGAGCTTTGGAGTCTTTGGACAAGGTTTTAATTGGGTTTTGTCATATGAATTTATTTTTCCTTTTTTTAACATTTGCTTTCCTGCTTTGAAGACAGCATATAAATTGCAAATTATGGAAAAATCAGTTATCAAAGCTGAAGCAAACCAGAGCACATGTAGGTTCTGTCCTTCTGCCATTACTGTTCCTCTAGTAAAAATGTTAATCATTATGGTTTTCTTAGTAAAAAAAAATAGCATGATGAATTAAAGCATTCATCCATTTATAGAATGATTTTGTAAGAGCTATAACTCAGACAGTTAGTGGCTACAGCTATAAATAATCAAAGACTCAGATTCAGATACAAATCATGTATAAACCTGGAAGGCTGTATTGGAAGATGTCTGCAGTACCTGTCCTCTTGTCACCTTTTGGCACTGTGAAGTGACAGTTCTTTCTGTGTCAACAGGGGTTTTGTAAGAGATTCCAGAGCCTAACTGTTGCATATGTGACAAAATTTTTCTTGTGTGACTGTGAGCTTGTGATATGTATGTTTCCACAATGAGCATGTCCTGTGCCATCCTGAGCTCTGTATTTCTTAGGTTGGTCTCCATATCATCTCAGCTGTTAATGGATAGACAGTTGCTAAAAACTGAGTAATAGTAACACAATCACTCATTTGTACAAAAAGATGACAGTACTCTTAAGTGTATATAATAAACATAATGATTAAGAATGGCTGCACTTTTCCATTTAAAAATCATGGCTGCAGTTCATGTTGAAATCTACCAAGTTGTTTGCTGGCAGTGGTGGATACATATAATAAGGGTTATAGTTTTATGTTTGCGTGGATTTGTTTTACACAAGTCAAAAATTTGCAAACAGCTTTTTTTTCTGCCATAAGTGACATCCTTTAAATTTCAGTAGGAATCACTGTGTCTTTCTACCTTTTCTGTGGTGTTTCTGAGAGATATAGGGCTCTTCCGGGTTTTGTTTTCTCTCTTTTGTCAGTTCCCACAACCATACAAGTTGTGTGAAATTGCTCAGGTATACTGATTACAGGTATGTAATCAGCATGCTAGATTTAATAACATTAAACATTCACTGTTAGACAAAATGAACACCATGTTTTGTTGTCAATTTTTACAGTCATTTGATCATGCTCAGGTCTGTACAACTATGTTTGTTTGAAAAATGCTCTTGCACTACTTCTTTTTATGCTGAGTTTCTGAAGATCACAGTATAATGGGACAGTTCCTTGTGAAATTTAAAACCTGATAATAAAACATTAAAAATACTAAATTCAGTTCAGATACTCCAAACACAATTATAAGTACATATATAGGGTCATAAATACATTATGTTTGTATATACAGTACATTTGTTAACACTGGCATTGACAAAATATTATGTCAGAGCAAGCAAATAGCTGATCCTGGTTAAAAATATAAATATAGCTGCCAGACCAAATGCAATGATCTTTAAAATGTGTTTAGCCTATATGCAACCCACAAAATATGAGCTTTTTGAAGTGTTGTACATCATTTAATTGTCAAGCCCATGTTTAAGATGAGGCTGTTTGGAAGAAATCATCATTTATCTTTGGTTAAAAATAAATCTTTAGGTCAGTTTAATTAGGGACATTACATCAAGTAAATTACTGTTAATTAAAGTAACACAATTACTTTTGATTCAATTTTCAGATCCCTCAATATCTGATGGGGATAGAAACAAAGTGATCATTGGGACTTCTGGACTGGTTTTGGGCCTGATGCTCTCACTTGCTGGAGTGATTTACTATAAGAAGAAATCAACAGGTGAGATTTTGCTGTGGGGTCTTAAATATTGTGTTCGTATTCCTAGTTCTAAAAGGTTTATGGCTATAAATGACAGGAATGAAGCAAAAGTATTGGGATAGTGCAGTAACAGTTGCTGTTTTGTTGCATACTCAAGAAATTTCTATTTTATATCAAAAGATAAATATGAGTCTAAAATATAGAATGCCAGCTTTTATTTCTGGGTATTGTTTTTCATACAGGTTAAATCATGTTGGAACCGTGTCATTTTTTGCATTTAGTCCATCCCCCCCAGTTTCAGCTGAGCATAAATATCTGGATAAATAAACATAAGGCAAATTAAAGTTGAGTAAAGTTAGTACTGACTGCAAACCCCTTACAGGCAATAACTTATTCTGACTTTCTTCAAAGCAAGCACCAAAATATCCTTCAGCATTGCAGTTACTAGTTATCATGCATTTTAATGAAAACTGATGTTATCCTGAGTATACATTTTGTAGTATGTTTTAATTTTTCTGTTAATTATTGGACATATTTCATATTTTTATTGTTTTACAGGGAGAATCCTGGTACCAACAAGTTAATTTAGGTATGTTGTGGTTGTTTTAAGCTGTTGGAGGTCTGTTTTTTTTTTAAACTGATGCAACAATTATCCTACATACTAAACTTATCTTTTATTTGTACTACAATATGTTGAATTCACAACCAGGAAATACACATAATTACACTATGTAATATCTGAAGGTTTCACTCCAAAAGTAACCCTTGTGCGATTTCATTCCATAGTTAACTCTCAACTGTCATATGGAGAGCAACTCAGTGCAACTCAATTCGGGGAAAAAACTTGTCTTTCCTTATAATTATTGTTTCTTAATGGAATTTTTAAAACTTTAAGCATGTATGGACATAAACTTTATAATGTGTAAAAATTGCTCCAAAGCAATGTTCTTATATTTTCATGTGATTTAAATTGTAACTCAAGAGGGATTGTTTTGGTCAGTGTATAGGATTACTCTGCTTTAATCATGTTCCTCTTTTTTAAGAGAAACATTAAGCAACATTACTTTTAATACTGACAACTCAGATGCCCACATGATTGATTTGAAGTCTGTCTACATACTATTATTTTAATTTCACTATGCTTGTGATTATGGTATTGTGAAACCTATTGCTTGTATTTTGTCATTCTTTTAAAGTAGCCATTTAAAATTTCAGGTCAATATTTTATGTAAAGTAACATGGAATTATACTTACTGTACTGATTAACTGGATTAATGTAGTTACAGCCTTTACAAATAAATGCACAAAGACTTGTTTGTCATAGTAAGTTTAACAAATATTTTAGAACATTTTATTACACACACACACATTTTCTGAACCACTTGTCCCATACGGGGTCGCGAGGAACCGGAGCCTACCCGGCAACACAGGGCGTAAGGCCGGAGGGGGAGGGGACACACCCAGGACGGGACGCCAGTCCACCGCAAGGCACCCCAAGCAGGACTTGAACCCCAGACCCACTGGAGAGCAGGACCCGGTCCAACCCACTGCCCCACCGTGCCCCCCTCATTTTATTATTAATTTGTCACATATTTAAACTGTGTCCAGTGATATTAGCCACAATCAATGACCTAATGTAATCAGGTTTAAAGTAAGATAGGGCTCAGGGTGGTCTGTAGGCAAAGCATCATGAATGTTTGTGATATTCCTGCAATATTCCCATTTCACCATCAGATTGAAGAATTAATGGAAATTGTTTAGTGAATCAGGACAGAACATGTGACCAGACATTTATATTGTCTGTTGCTCCAAAAGAGAATGTAAAAGCTACTGAAACTATGAAGATAATAGATGAAAGTGATATATTTTCATACATAAAACACTTTGTATTGTAAAGTGTGAGTAGCACTAGAATGTTCAGTAAAGTTAATAAATAAAGTCCTGATGTTTTCACAATACAATTAATATATTAGGGATAATGACATACTTGTAGATGATCTGCTTTTTGAGTATGACTGTAGTGGGATTTTTAACAAAAAAAAAATACTAAAATGTAGAATTTTACATTGGTAGGATGTGATATTTGTAAAATTCATCAGTGTTCCTTGAATTTGTACCAGTAATTTTATGATTGAGAAGCAACATTAGAGGACACTAATGATCTTGGCGAAAATCACTTTTTTTCTAGTTTCTGTTCTTCAGCCTACTTAAGCATTGACTGGATCGCTGGAATCTGTCCCCATTTTGACATTCTGTTTAATTGACAGGCTTCTGTGTTTTAATAAATGTTTAAACACAGCTTGTGCCTTGTTTTGAGTATTCTGTTCATTGTGAAATTAATATATATATATATATATATATATATATATATATATATATAAAATATAAAAAAGTATAAAAAGTGAAATTGGATAAATATTTTAGAAGGTAATTTTGTTAAGGTTTAAACTTTTTTCTATTGGTCTTTGTTCCTCCTACTACTCTGGTAATAAAAGGGAATGAATACGTAGAGTATTGGTATATTGAGAAGATAATGAATAATGAGGAGGCTGGAAGCTTATTCGGTGTCAAAAGTCTAACAGCAAAACACACAAGGTTTAACACTACCAGTTTTACTGATTAGTACATGCAAATGTTTAGTAAAGTGCATTACTGTTTTTTCACATATCACAAAAAAAAGTCCTTACAGGTAAATTAGTGATTCTGAATTGCTTGAAGTGCGATATAGTCTCTTCACAGAGTCCCAATATTATAGATGAATGGAAGTGCCATTGAGCTTTGCTCAACTCATAGTGCCTGCTCGTATGGTTTCCGAGAAGTCCACTTGACTAGACTTGTTCTTGTGGTCGGGCGAATGATTGGTCGCTTGGCAAACTGAACAGAGGCGAGGATCTGAAGTCATGGTTGGGGGACAACACGGGCAGTTGTTAGAGAGGTGGAGCAGGAATTGGGATAAGCAAAGTAGGTTTGAGAGCACAGACAGGACAGTTGTCTCAGATGAGATTCCACAACTGGGAAGTGGTTGAGTGGTGTCTTTTATAGCCATGTGCGCTGATTAAAGCCAGGTGAGGTGCTTAATTGGAGCCAGGTACTGCAGACTGAGGTGCAGGCGTGATCATGACAACCTTAAAGAAACTTGATATGTTTTGAAGTCTTACATTACATAGCATCTCTGTATCTCTCTGGCCTACTGTCAGTCTGTTACCACCATGAAACCTTTATTTATCTGACTACAGCATCTTAAATGTCCTTTTGCTGATAAAGGCCTCCAGCTGAAACATTGTCCGTCCAGACAACATCAGACCTGAAATGATTGTATAAATATTGTCTATAAACATCTTAACTTTTCACAGTAATTAAACATGAGAGGTAAGCCAAATAAAAAGTAATTAAAGCCATTAAAACAAAGTGGATTTATATTCAAAATATATGTTGTTCATATGAATCGGTCACTCAGAATTGCACTTAATACGTGGATGTGTGTGTAGGTATGCATACTTTACAGGTATTTCTCCCTTTGTTTTCTGGGAGTTGTCCTGGATCATCTTTTCCTCACTCCTCTTAGTTCCTTTCATTACCCCCCCACCTAAACCCCCTCCCAGTGATCCCAGGCAGTGCCAGCAGACCAATTATTAAGGTGAATATGAAATCCATGGCAACAAAGTTGTCACACGGGAACACAAAACAACAAAAAGACCTCAGGGAAGACTCGAATCAAAAGACAGAGATGAAGTGAAAAGGTGTCTGGGGAAATTGACAATGACAAAAACTAAAATATACTGCAGTCTGAAACCAGGTACTGAATATTCTGTCTCTAAAATGCAGTTAGGTTTCAATTCAGACACTCCAAAATGATACAGCAATACAGTCAGATTTTCAGGAAGCAGCTACTGAAAAATCTGTCACAAAAATGGACTCCAGGAGGAAATGAAGAGCAGACAAATCTCACACTAAAGAAAATGAATGGGCTGGATCTGTGACAAAAGTACATACGAGTATTAAACCTGCTGCACAATTTAGTCTGGAAAGCAAGTAGGCATCAAAAAACAGGACCCTTTCAAAATCATATATGTAAACCCATTATCTTATTTATAAAAGCACTTGCTTGCCTATTTATGCAGGTAACTGTAACTTTTACTATTGCAGTTCAAGGTAAGTGCCTTGTTCAAGGTTTCTAAAAAGGAGGTGGAATTTGAATATAGGTCCTTGAAGGCCAAAGCAACAGCTTTAACTACTACCTGTTGTGCCAGACCAAAAGCAGTGGCAAAGGACATTCATTGTTTCCATAACAAAATCAAAACAAATGATCAAAACAATGATCGTTGGGAGTGAGATTAAGCTTTCTCTTAATTTTCCAAGTTAGCTCTCAGTGTAAGAACTTCACTGTATGCTGCATTGGAGTTGTGTGCCATCAAACAAACCATTAGATGAGCACCACGCTGTGTTCAGCTGATTTTCATCAGGAAGTCTCCATGTATTATACAAGTACTGTATACAGACCAATAGGAAATTAAGGAAACTAAAGATTACACAGTTGCCAGGTAGAAGGAAACCCAAACATAACAAAAGTGAGCGAGTGAGAATAATATGGATAGATAGATAGATAGATAGATAGATAGATAGATGTTCTGTATTAGATATAGGGGTCAAGAGCTCATGTACATGAAGCAGTAAGGCCAGCAGAGAGAGACAGTTACAGCAGTGTGACAAGACAGCACCAGGGCCTGGACTCTCAGTTGGACAACAGTGGTATATATTTTTCTCACTTTTTGTTTTATATATTCATTCAGCACTTTATAAATACATATAAATACAGAGACAATTAATACAAAACAACACAACTTTCACTATGTTTCACAAGGCAGTCTATAATCAAATCTTGTATTTCTTTATATTTCCTACTTACACCTTGACAAAATTAAAATCCCAGATAAGTTTTTCTTTTCTATAGTCACAAGCTCGGCACATAAATGTCACAAGATTGTTATTAAAGTGCTTACATGGATGTACAACCTTTTATACAAAAGTCATTTGTTTTTGCAGAAATGTATTCTGTGAACTTCAGACCCACAGAAAAACCGGTCTGGGGGAACCTGTACAGAAAGTCCCCAGTTTACCAGAAGTAAGAAAACAGCCAGTAAGAAAACAAGGAATCAGAGCTGTCATCTGTTGCCATGGAACTTCATTTTCTGTCTTACAGTAATATCTAGGAAGTCCAGGGAAAGTTCTCGTTGGCTCTTTTATACCATCTCCAGGGTTTTATCTCCAGAAAGAACAAATACTTTTTCACTACATTTCACCATTAATTGTAAAGTATTAAGAAGGCACAACACAAGTGTCTCTCATGTGGGATGTTTAGGATACGAAGGTCCACTGTGTACAGCTACAGACTTGTAACATATTTCTCAGTTCATAACTATAATAGTCCAAATAATAATATAGGACACATAAAAGGTAAACAAAAATTAGTCCCATCTTTATTTAATAAACTAACATTTTCCATAGTAAAAGTTAAATGCCCAAAAGTTCAGAAAATCAAGTAAAGCTCTATACTGTCTCCTACAGAAAGGCTGAAGAGACCCAAGACACATGCAGAATAAAAGAAAACTAAACATAATGCATCTCGGGGGTGAGGTGGCTCAGTGGGTTGGACCACAGTCCTGCTTTCCGGTGGGTCTGGGGTTCAAGTCCCACTTGGGGTGCCTTGCGACGGACTGGCGTCCCGTCCTGGGTGTGTCCCCTCCCCCTCTGGCCTTCCGCCCTGTGTTGCCGGGTAGGCTCCGGTTCCCCATGACCCCGTATGGGACAAGTGGTTCAGAAAATGTATGTATGTATGTATGTAAACATAATGCAGTTTGATAATGTATTGGGCAGAGCAAAGGAAAACAAAAGAACTTGTAGGCCAAAAAGATATTTGCTCATCATTTCAATAGTGAAAAAGAAAGGTGAGCTAAATAAAAAAAACTGAAAATAATCACATTTTGCATGAATTTGTACTATTTAAATGAACATAAATGCCATTTCAGTGCAATGAAAACTATCAGTACTGATGAAATGACAAATACTCTTTTCTTCCAACAATGAAAACACAACAAACCTTCTCATGCGATACACTTTCTTTTTCACATCAGTGTATGGGCCTGAGGGGGTGCAGTGGTACAGTGGGTTGGACCGGGTCTTGCTCTCCAGGGGGTCTGGGGTTCGAGTCCTGCTTGGAGTACCTTGCGATGGACTGGCGTCCCGTCCTGGGTGTGTCCCCTCCCCCTCTGGCCTTACGCCCTGTGTTGTCAGGTTAGGCTTTGGTTCCCCGTGACCCCGTATGAGACAAGCAGTTCAGAAAGTGTGTGTGTGTGGGGGCCTGTTGAAATAGCTAAATGGCTGATATTATAGCAACTTAGTTTGCTCTTGGTGGATGAGACAAAGGTAGAAATATTTGGCAAAACCAAAAACTGCCTTTGACCAAAACAACCTCATCCCCACTGTAAAGCATGGTTGTGGAACCATTATGGCTTGAGGCAGCTTCTCTGCCTCAGGGCCTGGCCAGCTTGCTGTAAAAGCTAAAACTGAACTGAAAGTGACACTGAGAACAAACTAGTGACCTAAACAACTAAAATCCCCACAAAATGGCTAAAAAAGAAGAAATGGAAGGTTATGGAATGGCCAAGTTGTAGACAATTGCAAGACACCTACAAGACATGATTCCTAACAAAGGGTGCAGCACCAGCTATTGAAGCCAGTGGGTGTACTTATTTTTCCACAGCAGACTATTAGATTTCTGACTTTTCTGTTGTACAACTGTACTCAGTCACATGTCTATATCCAAATCTCTCCTTCAGTTGATGTCATGCACTCTTTGTATTGCCAGCAATAAATGATGCTTTGGAGAAAAGTATCTGCTAAATTAATAAATGTAAATGCAAGTGTAAATAAATAACTGAAAGAATAATTTATAGTCAGATACTTTTGATTGTTGGCATCAGCATGGACAATAGAGATGAAGGTTTCATTCACTCATTCCTTCACTCGGCTTTGTTAACCACTTATCCTGGTTAGGGTCACTCTGGAGTCTGTCCTGGAATGACTTAGGGCTGAGGGGAGCACACCTTGAACAGGACACCGGTCCATCACGGGGTAGCTACACATGCACACATTCACATGCCAGGGGCAGCACAGAGTGTCTCATTCACCTTAACTGTAAGTCTTTGGACTATGGGCGGAAACTGGAGCACCTTAGGGAACCCGCATAGACACAGAAACTCCACTCGGTTGTATCAGTGCAACTTGTTGCATCACCTTGCCACCTAACTTCAAATGAACCACAATTTTTGGAGCTTCTTGGAGGGTATTTTGCAGTCACGGCTAGGAGTCGATGATTTAGAACTGTAACGTTCCTAACTGGAACTGCCAAATATGAGCACTATGTTAACAGGCACACTGTTAAGAACTTCAAACTTCATTGGTGCCCGAACGTGTTGCTGGTTTACAAGGAGTCTAATCTTAGAGCCTAAGATCTGTCCGACAGTGACCCAGACATCACTCTGTGGAGGAGTTGGAGAACTGGCATCACTGGGTGTGATGTGAATGCACGCACCACCACTACCTGCCACTCACTGCAGCAGTTAGCTGTAATAAAGCAGCAATACAATAACTATTTTTCTAGGGAGTTCTGCTGCTGTCTGGCTTTGATGTTCTAAATTAACAAAGCTGGTTTAATCTATTAATAGGCAGTATAGGTATAATCTTCACTACCTCAGGTAATGCGTTCCTGAAAAACCCTTCATAAATCAAAGACCTAATCACCTCAATAGTTTCAATAAGAGGTGTTCCTCAGCCATGTTTTCCCCAAGCTGTAGGTTGAATCAGCTAGGTAGCAAAGGGTAAACTGCTTGGATCAAGAACTTTCCATGATGGAGCTCTGCTCTTCATAGTTCTATACGAGACCTTCCTTTCAAGTACTTGCTCCACCTAGACCACACGCTGAAGTGTGGTTGCATCCTTAATTAAGGAAATAAGGAATTCTGTACACCTGTGGATGTACTTCATACCAACTTGCACAGAGAGCAGCAGTTCTAGGTTTATTCCTCTAACTCCTAGCTTCCACCGCCTCCACCAGCACACTGTGCTGTAGCCAGGACTCTACTTGCCCCACTGTGGACAACACACTGAACTTCTTCCTTTCCTCACCTCAATGTCTGCTCCAGCAGTCCTAGGATCTCTTGAGCCCCTGTATAGCAGAACTTCCCTTGCCAGCGCTACCCTAAACTCCTCTAGGCTCCTAAAGGTTAACTTTAACTTGTCACTTTGCCTGTCCGATGTAATGCTGCCATTCTCCTAAAACAGAGTGATGGCAGAAGACAGGAAGAAGCCACAAAATTACATTCCAAACATGATGGTAAGCAAGAGGATAAAGCACATGTTAAACCTGGTGTAAAAATGAATGTAGATGTTAAAAAAAAAAAAACCGAATAAACCCATCCAGAACCGGATGAAGTCATTTATCAAAATGAAGTCAAAGTTCATACTATGCTAAATGAAATACATACAGCCTCGAAACAAAAATGACAGCACAGCGGACATTCAGTACAACTGAGCCAAAGGAAACTACAGACCAGATTACTTTAAATAGAAGAAACCAAAAGTTTAAAAACTAAAAGCCAAAAGTATTGGAAAGCAAACTACATCAGTATCTCTGAATCACAGAGAAACATCTCTATCAGTCATAGTATCTATATCAGAGGATATCACTATCATCACACACTAATAGTTACTGTGCCTATTGTCCTGTTTTAGTAATTACTGTACTGTCCTGCGCCGTTTGCACAGGTTTTGCACACATGCACTTTATGTAGTCCTGTGTAAGTAGCTCTGTCTTGTTTTAAGTAGCATCATGCTCTTGGAGGATTGTTGTTTTGTTCCACTGTACACTGTATGAGCTATATATGGTTGAAATGACAATAAAGCCTTTCTTGACTTCTTGACTTGACTGAGTACAGGCCAGGATCTGGTGTTAGAAGAACTGATGTTATTCATTCACATGGAACTGTTGTCCAACTCAGAGATCCACAGAGATACATCACTGCCATTAAAAACAGTCAAGGATTTGGTGTTAGTAACGCTAAACTTACACATGTAAATGGAACTATTCAAAAACTTTTAAAACCTCAGAGAAACATCATTGTGATAATGAATAGATGAAACAATGAATATTAGCAAAAGAAATTCTTCCATCGCCAAGATCAGGAACAACTAGATCACCAAAAATCCCCTGGAACCTTTTGAAACCCTGTAGTTAGTAAGAAATGCCCATCTAAGAAGAGAGAGATGGGGTAGAGAAAGTGAAAAAAGCAGAAAGGCTACTTGACTTCTACAGTCATTAGTGGGGTTAAGTAGCTTTGCTTAAATGTAAACACTTCACTACATAGTGGATTGGAGTTATAGGATGTGAAATCAGATACTGTATAAGCTTTACAGTAACTTCAGTGTTTCAGCTGATTTGGATCAGGAAAACTTCATCTTTCTTCGCTGCTATTCTGACCAATGAGAAATTGGGGAAGTTGATGATAACACTGTTGCCAAGTAGAAGGTTTCACAGTATTTAGGTGGAATATAATTTCATATATTACATGCTACTGAGAAGTTTACAAACTGTAACTACAGTATTCACACCCTGAGATGTGCTGCCACAGCACGAAACATTTCAAATCTTGTATTGTATTTTATTGTCTTCTTCTAAACATATTTTACTTTATCTTTTGTAAGAGGTTTTATTAATACATTTTGCAAACCACACTTAGCCCATTGCAGTAGACTCACACTCACACTCATATTCACTCACTGACTGTCAGTAACTGCTGATACAGATTATGACAGTGGTGGTCCATGGGATGTGAGATCTAGGAGCGTACACCTTGGATGTGAAGACAGAGAATCACAGGCCATTTAAGCACAGCAAATACAAACGGACATACCATATATATACAGTATATAGATATCTACAATTGTTAGCTGATTATTTGGCAACTGTTTTTTTATTTAAGAAAATTAAGAATAAACTTTCTGAAGTTTTTTGACTCTAGAGTGGAAGGATTAGATATTTTTCCTCAAAAACATTTTTGTTGTTTCTCAAACTAAATGAAAATAAGTTATTTTAAGTTTTATACTTGTATTACCATAAACATGTACAATTTTTCCAGTATATACTCAGGACACATGTGATTATGCAAGGCAAAGAAAAACAAGCAATAAAAGTGATCACATTGAAGTACTTCCCCATTTCAAAAAGAAGACTTGAAAATGTCCACTGAGTTCATTAAAAGTCTCTAGTGCCACCTACAGAACAGCTGGTGGTGCCCAAAGAGAGCTTTGCGAATCACTGCCACCAATGGTGAAGTTTTTGAAGATATTTATTTTTTACATTTAATTTAAGAGGTTTGACATGAATGAATCAAAGCACAGTAATCCATTAAGAAAAAAACTGAAATGGGGAGGCCAAGTATTTAAGACAGACATGAGCTGAAGGTCGATGAGGTCTTTAACCTGGTCTCATTTGGCACTTTAAGGTATGAAGCCAAAGACAAGTTTGTGTGTCTCCAGGGCCACAGACCAGCAGATATAGAGCAGTGTTCTGTTCATGTCATGATCCCTGGGAGCAGAGACTGTCCCTCCTCCACCAAGGGACTGTTCACACTTTGTCACCGTTCAGTCTGAACACTCCTTATACGTAAGGATCGTCTGCTTTGCTTTTGGACATTCTTAGTGTGCACCTGTTCACATTCCTGGCCTGTTTTTGTCTTGAAAGTCAAGTCAGTATCAGTGTGTTTTCTTAAACCCAAGTCCGCTATTAGTCCTGTTCCAGCATGACGTCTTTACTGGCTGTAGTCACAGTACAGTAGTTACAGTAGTGAGGGCAAGTCAGCACCGGGGCCTCGACTCCTGGCTGGATACAATGATACTGAGGAAGGGTCTGATTTTGTTCGTTTAAAAACACAGATTTGCAGTATATTTCTTTGTATTTTCTACTGACTGAATCTATAGTCCATACATCACAGCAAGTTTTAAAGTGCTTTAAATATTAAACATTTTATATGCAGTCATTCTAACTAATCTAAAAAACTCAACTGTTATAAAAGATTAAACTCTACATGACGTCGTTGTGCCTTTAACTTAAGATTTTTCCTTAAAAACAGAAAGGAATTCAAAAGGTAATGCTAATAAATTTAAATTTGTCGGTTTTTAACAGACTTATATCAGCACAGGTCAGTTCTACCATTAGTCATTCGTATCGGGAAAAAATTATTCTATTAACTTCCAACCTCCTGGAAACAAATCTGACCGAACTAAAAAGTTCCCAATATCACAGCAATAATGATGACACATTTTAGCCAATAAAAAAAAAAACAAATTAAACACGTCATTTGTCGTCAGGTGATTTGATTTTCTTTTTCGCACACACATTTTCTGAACCGCTTGTCCCATTCAATGTCTAAAAAAAGTTTCAGGCAAGTTCTAGTTTGCTCTTTGGCTCCATCTACAGTTCTTTTTTTTTTTTTTTTTTTTTTTTTTTTCCAGAAAGAACAAAATACTTTTCCAGTGGCCTTCACTATGAATGAATGACACTTTTTTCATCACAGAGGGAAATTGGTTTAGGCTGCAGCAGAATAAAATGAACGACATACATATATATACACATACGACATATATAATATAAACATACATACACACATAAGTAACCAAACAAAAATAAATAGAAGAATATTTTACCAAGTGAAATAAGTACAAAATTACGTGAATTAATATGCAAACATGTTTAAATGTAAGCGAAAAATACCATTATTAATTGTATTAATTGTAAAGCATTAAACAGGCACAACAACAAAAGCTGAACAGAATCATAAGATGTTTAGGATACAAGCCAAAGGTTCACTACATAAAACTACAAACGGTCATGTCCCAGTATACACACACACATTTTCGGAACCACTTGTCCCATACGGGGTCACGGGAACCGGAGCCTACCCGGTAACACAGGGCATAGGGCTGGAGGGAGAGGGGACACACCCAGGACGGGACGCCAGTCCGTCGCAAGACACCCCAAGCGGGACTCGAACCCCCAGACTCACTGGAAAGCAGGACCTGGTCCAACCCACTGCACCACCGCGCCCCCCCCGTCCCCGTATAATACAATTATAATCATTCCCCTTTTTTTTCCAGTTATATCATAGGACATGCGGAATCTAATTAAAATAGCTTTTTGTTTTAAAACTTAAGAAGGAAAACAGAGTTGAAAATGTATTAAAGCTCTCTACTGCCATCTAGAGGCCCAAGCAATAGCTCACAGATGCATGAACAATTCACCAATAACATTTATTTGTCCATATTTTCTGAAGTACATTGTTTCTCAAATTAGGTATTTTTAAAAAATATTTATTACACTCATTTTATAACGCACGTGGATGCATCAATGGCATAACCTGAGATCACTGCGTGTTTTAGGTTTTTCGACATCAGATACCCACACCAAGGTATCCCAACCAGGACTGATGGGAGACCCTTCTCTGAATCCCAGCCTGCATCCAGGTAGCACCACGTTGAACCAGTGGTTCACCTCTCCTGATCCACAGGTTTCAGAATGCAGCTCCAGGGCTGTAACCACTATGCCACCTGCTGCCCATTTTTTTTCACTTTTCTATACAACATCCACAAATCCAAACCAGCATCCTGTGTAAAGACACATATTAATATAAATTTTGTGTTAATACAGTTTTGCATATCTGATAGGAATTTTATTTTTAAGAGGGATTTATCTTTTACACCTCATATTAATTGTCTCAAAGGATTTATTTCTTTTCATTTAAAAAATATTTTTAAATTGAGGAATTTTACCTCTACACAACTGGGAGAAGAAGATTGATCTTAGCTTTAATTGTTTGTAAGTCCAACCATTATGTCACTACAGCCAGTTCGTACAGTCAGTTATTAAGTTGTCAAATTTTCCAACAATATTAAGTCTGGAAAAGTTTCCTTCCTCTTATACCCTTCAGGGTTAGGGTGCGCTTCTCCAGCTCACTAACTTTAGCTAGCAGTTCTAAAGCTCACTAAACATTTCTTGGCAAGCAAACCTGATTGTGTGATCAGAACAAAGTCATACAGGCAGCAAGGCATCGCAGCAAATGTTCTGCAGAGGCTCCAACACACAGTGTGGCAGTGACACACACAATAGATTATGTGGATGCATGCAAGATGCCGAGTCACACCTGACCCACAACGACCACTCGCGTGATTTTCAAGGCAAGTCAAGGGAGGAACACAGGTGGGTAATAAATGATATAATGAAACAAATGTGCTATTTCCAATAGTCTGAAAGAGTGGTGATGGATTAATACAGCAACGAAGCACTAATGTATTCGCTTCCACTGCTGTGTTTTATGTACTTTTTTGCCATTTATTATAATTTAATGTTGATTGTTTGAGGCATCAATTCCAGAATAAACGTACATCTTCAAAATTCAAAAACACAATGCAGTTAATTAGGGAGAACATGAAATATCATCTTTATACTGTTTTGTTTGAATATAAGTCAAAGTAAATATCAAAAATCACTCCTTATTTTTGTTAGCATTTTTCATACTGTCCCAACTTTTTTGGAATTGGGACTGTATCTGGTAATGATACCCAAAGTAAACCACACACACACACACACATTTTCAGAACCGCTTGTCCCATACGGGGTCGCAGGGAACCGGAGCCTACCCGGCAACACAGGGCGTAAGGCCAGAGGGGGAGGGGACACACCCGGGACGGGACGCCAGTCCATCGCAAGGCACCCCAAGCGGGACTCGAACCCCAGACCCCCCGGAGAGGAGGACCGCGGTCCAACCCACTGCGCCACCGCACCCCCCCAAAGTAAACCATTGTCTACTATATAACTATGAAACCAACAAGACTGCTGGGGAAAGGTGTTTTGGGCAGCATGGTGGCACAGCAAGTAGCACTGCTGTCTCACAGTGCCTGGGTGGTGTGAAAGAACATGGGTTTGATCCCCTCTCAGTTTGTGTGGGTTTCCTCCAGGTGCTCTGGTTTCCTCCCACAGTGCAAAGACATGCTGCTCAGGTTCCCCTGTAGTGTGTGAGTGACTGAGAGAGTGTGTTCCACTGATGTATGGATGAGTGACCCAGTGTAAGTAGTGTATCTAACAGTGTAAGTCACCCTGGTGAATAAGGTGTGTGGGCTAGTAACAGTACATAGAATTCACTGGAAGTCGCTTTGGAGAAAAGCATCTGCTAAGTGAATAAATGTAAATGAATCCTTCTTTCTGGAATATTTGCTTTGGATAAATCCAATGAACTGTGTATACCTGCTCATGCATGTTAGTTTGTCCCACAGCATGGTTTTTTTTGGATGACAGCAGCTTTGTATTTTGAAAATATACATCTTTCGTCTGCTACTTTGATTAATGGCTCGAACTCTTTACTTTCAGTATTTATCTGACCAAATGTCTGAATGTACTGGACCTTTTCAAAACATGGTAAGAAAACATATCGATAACTGACGTCATTAACAAAAGTATTTCGAAAACAAATATTACAATAGGGAGAAACATTGTAACTTTTGGCACTGTTGGCACAAGCTTCTTCGAATTCTGTGAAGTCACATGACTGAGGAGAAGGTAAATGTGAGGACACCTAGACTGACCAATGAGTGGGACAGAAAGCTCTGCTACTCTATTGAGCAAGAGTTGAGTTATTTGCTGAAAACACAACTGATTCATAATTCTCACTCACGTTTGTGGAGATGTTTCATTACCACTCATTACTGACCTTTTTACAAAAACCTTGTCAGTCAGACAACTGTCAAAAAACCCCATTTTTCACATTATTGCAGGCTTTATTTATCTTCAAATAATCTTCCCTGTGCTTGTGTAAATGTACTAATTTTATATCCTGTGCCAGACCATTTTCATGACCACTAGGCAAGAATCACAACTCATTATGTCACCAGAAACCTCTGAAGAGCTGAAGGTATTATCAATAAATCAACACAGTGAGAAGACATGATAGAACAGGGGTTAACGGGGGTTAAATATTAAGGTGGGAGAGGGGGTGGGGGTGGGTACTGTATATAAAGACAGAGTCAGTGCCGAAACTCATTAATGCTGCTCTACCAGGACTGACAGAGACTTCTGATCACAGCCATGGAGTCTCCATTGTTTCTGTTGTTGTTCTTCAGCTTCTCTCTAATAACTGTCTCTACACAGGACATGTGAGTTTTATTTAAATAGCCTTGAATGTGAGAAACTTTGTTTCAGTTACATGGGACATGCTTAGCATATCTGCAGCTTTAGTCATATTATTTTAGACAGTAGGAAAGAAAATTTTTTGTTTAAAAGATGGCTCAGTAGCAATGTTACCCACTTTTAACCCATGTTATGTGGTTTAAAACTCAGTTTAATCAATAAATATCCTTTTGTTGTTTGTGTGGATGAAGTGGTTTCACGTAGTATTTTGACAGCTCAGATTTGTGTCAAACCAGGGGATTACTTGCAATCCATGCAAAATAAACTTAAGTTTAAGATACAATACCAAAAACCAGATCATAATCATATTCAGTAGAATACTTTCTTACACCAATAACTGATGAGATCAATATTTATTTGGATAACTAATTTTTATACTTAAATAAAAATGGATGAATGCACTTTAATTAGAAATGGACTAAGACTCATTTCAACATGTGCCAGTTTAACTGGGTTGCTACTGAATTTTGAAATGCACCAAAACTGAAATACTTGAGCAATTCACTTGCTCCCTCGTCTTCCTCCATCAGGTTCCTGGTGACGGCCCCCAGTGTGTTTCATGTGGGAGTGAAGGAGCGTGTATCTGTTCAGTTACCCTCCAGCCTGCTCAACCAGCCTGTGCTTCTCTACTTGGAACATGAGACCAGTGGGCTGCTGATGTCCAATAGGGCTACTTTTCAGATGACCCAAGAGAAACAAATTGGAGTTGTAGAACTCGAGGTATTAGGATCTAATAACTCCCTGAATAAATATTAATACAGGATTCTGAGACAGTCTGAGTGAGAAGAACTTTTTTGTTAAACTGAAAAATGTTTATATAATTTCCTATATTTCAGGCTCATTTAACATATGAAATTAGAACAAGTGATTAAAAACCAAAAGTCAGATTTATGGACAACTCACCGCTCACATCTAAGTTACGTTGGTGAAATTTTATGTACTCCTTACATCTTTTATCTCTCTTTGATTCACTTTATATGATTATAAAATATGTCAAAGTGCTATGATGGTGCACCATGTAATGATACTGCCTCAAAGGGACGAGGTTATGATTTCGCATCTGGACTTGAATCCAGCTCAGTTTGAGAGCAGTTTGTTCTCACCCTGTTCATGTGGGCTCCTCCACAGTCCAGAGAACATCATGGTAAACCACTTACTATCCCTTTCTTACCATGGAAACCATGCAAGTGATTGCCATGAATCAGCTTTTACCTGATGCAAATTCCTCTTTCCTAAACAAAGAGAATAGAAAGAATTAACTGTTCATTCTACAACAAAATATTGGCTCAGTCCATCATCTACAGTCTCAGTTACAGCTGAGTCAGTGTTTTAGAAACAATATATTATAGACAAAAATTAACTATTTGTCACTAATTATGAGATTTTTTTCTTTGCAGGTGGACAGAGAGAAAATGTCAAGCCTTCCTACGTTGAACCCAACACTGCTCTACTTGGCACTAGTGTGTGAGATCAGACCTGGGCAGAGGGAGATGGTCAGAGTGCTGGTTTCTCAACACAGGGGCTACATCTTCATCCAGACAGATCAGCCTGTCTATACCCCCACACAGACAGGTGAGCTCCCACAACCTGCCTGCTCACAGCTCTAATTAATTAACCAGCATTACAACCTGCCAAAGAAAGTCATCCTTATTTTAAAAACATTTTCTTTACAGAGGGATTTATACAAAAATAGGTATAAAGGTTTTGCAGAAAAATTTTGTAGTACAGCTAGACATGAAATCTCTGTAATAGCAGGAATCCTGTTTGTGGTGCTACAGCACTGAACATTTTCACAGGGTTTTCCTTTGGATGCTCTGGTTTCCAAACACAGTCTAAAGACTTTGACTAAACATCCCAGCCACTGTGAGGCACCACTGCTATCAGCTGTGCCACTGAGCTGCCCTCAGGTTAAAATTTACAAAACAACATCCTTATAGGGTTTTTGTCTTGGTTAGAAGTAGATATAAAGTCAGTGAGTATACTGTGGCCATTGTGGGACACAGGGGGCCACGTGGACAAAACAGAGGACAAGTTTTCTCCAGCAATTTTTATTCCCAAGCAAAGGCAAAAACCAGAATGGGGGAAACGGCCCCTTTAACTCCACATACCAATAAGAACTAAAGAAGCACAATACAATCCAGCAATGGGAGCACAAAAATAGCCCGCATATCACCAACCTGGGCCCGTCTTTTTTGAAGCCCTTCTCTTCCCCATCCAACTCCCTCAAACACTCTTCTAGACTCTCATGGCATGCACACACACACACACACACACACACACACACACACACACATTGTCTGAACTGCTTGCCCCATACGGGGTTGTGGGGAGCTGGAGCCGGAGCCCGGCCTGGGAACACAGGGCGTAAGACTGGAGGAGGAGGGGACACACCCAGGACAGGAGACAGTCCATCACAGGGCACCCCAAGGAGGACCTGGTCCAACATACTGCGCCCCCCCCGACTCATGGCAGCTGCTTTAAATGTCCTGGCTGATTGCCTCCCACGTGAAGGCAACTGGTCATCATTATTCCTTTGAGGTGAGGCAGGGGTGAACAGTTACAGGACTGTCTATCAGTTCGAGCCCTGCCCCATCCTACAGGTATACCATCCACCAGCTCACAATATATAGGACACATTGTGTAGGCCAGTTTACTAAATGAATAATGTGCTGAGTAACACCAGCCAGTTTATTATCATTAACTTCAAAGTAAGTGTGGTATTGTTATGAAATAATGCTACAATAAATATAAAAAATAGTAGTAGAAAAACTACTGCTAAAAGTAGTGTAAGTAGTAAATGGGCTATTAAAATGACATAATTGTCAAGAATTCATATTTGACAATTTTCCCTAAAGGTTTTGCTGGAATTTTAGTGTTTCAGCTAAAAAATGAATAGTGTTTTCACTATTTCCTTTTCTGCACAAAAGTGATGCAGATTAAAATATTATATATTGGTAGCATTAAGTACCATCATTGCGTGACATAATACCTTTGTATTTTTGTACATTTAGTAATACGTTAGTAATAGAGTCTTCTGTGTTTTACCGAATCAGTGAAATACAGGATTTTTACCCTGGATCACTCCATGAGGCCCCATGCCGAACCCATATCCATCTCTGTTTTTGTAAGTATATTTTATTATCAGCAGAAAAGATAAATTTACTGCTTTTAAAATGCCTGTCCTATTTCCTTATGTGAAGTGTTTTACTTTCAGTGACTTTGCTGTACAGTTTTTTGTACGGAGTCAGTGGTTCAACTGTGATGAATAACGTTGCTGATCCTGACAGACAGCAGTGATCTCAGTGACTGTCAACACACTGTCTGACATAGTTTCAGCATTGATATATTAGACCATATTTTGTAGTTTCCATCCACTAAGAAAGCCTTCTGCTGTTGGACTGACAGAATGCTGGTGGGAACAGGGTGACATCGTGGACTGTAAGAGAAGCAGATGGGATCTACTCCAGGAAACTGAACATTCCTGATGTCTCTGAGTGGGTTATCTAAGGACCAAGTCACACAGGACACAGAAGGGTCCTTTGGCATTTCCTGACATGCTGAACATTTAGCCCTAGGATGAAGCTTTTAAGATATTGACTGTTTTATAAACAGCTGAGTTATTTATATTGTTCTCCTAAAATAACCAATGTTTTAATGGTAATTGAATAACACACTTTATATACATAAACATTAACTTGGCATTACATTTGCATTGTTAACTAGCAGACTGGTACCAGCCTAGAATAACCAACATTTTTACAATTATTATAATAATTTCTAAAACCAATAAGTGATGTACAAAAACATCATAAACATATGTGTATTCTTAATACTTCCACATAGTAATAAAGTGTGCAATTTAATCACAGAAGATACAATACGACTTATAAAGCCGTAGAATTGTGATGTAATGCATTATAAGACATATCTTGGATGTACTGATTATAATACACTTTAGACCAGGTGTGTGGAGGATTGTGGCTCACTATCAAGGGGATGAGAAGAACGCCGCCACCCGAGAGTTTCAAGTAAAGAAATTTGGTGAGGAAGACATGTGTCGTGCTCATCTTCCTTCGCCTTTTATACTGGTTTTTCCCCCAGAATAAAAATTTGCACTCCATTAAAGCACACAGTACATACATCCTTTAGAGCTTCACAATGAATACTTAGATATATTTAAGTTAACTCAGTGTGCAGTTAAGTTTTGTATATAATTTCTTCTGCTGGTTATTTGCTTTGCTGTGTCAGTCATGCCGAGCTTCGATGTGTCCATCAAGCCTGAGCAGAACTACTTCCTGGTGACCGCGGAACAATTTCATTTCACCATCCACGCCTCGTAAGAGCACATGGATCAGCTTGACCTTCTAACCAGTGTTAAAATCCAAAAAAGTGGCACTGTATAGTCTGTGAAATATTAACAATTATAGCAACATGAACAATATTTTAACAATTATTTTATCTTTATAAATCTCATGTATTATGCCTCCTGAAAGTCCTTCTGTCAAAATTCACTTTCCTGAAGGTACTCATATGGTGAGACAATAAAGGGCGCATATCACTGCCAGTTTGGAGTGAGACAAGAGGCCACAGGAGATGCAGACACCCGGAAGCCGGAGACCATCATCATCAGGGGGTTGGAGAAGTCTGGATCGGTGAGGGGGGAGGCAGCTGGGGAGGAACGCAGGTGGTTCCATTGTGAGAACCGCCTCTGATACAGCGCTGAATAACTGGACTTTCTTGTTCCTTGACAGGTGAACAACGGGGAGGCAGAGGTCACTCTTTTCAGACTACAAATAGAAAACCTCCTGAAGGAGCGCAGTGCTAACTTGACACAGTTGGCTCTGGACAGAACGCAGCTCTACGTTGCTGTGACTGTCATCGACATCGCCAGTAAGGAGGGCTTACTGGGTGTCCGAGGGCCAAGCGGACAGGAATTTTGTGCTGGTTTGTGGGCTGGGAGTCAATCTGAAAAAGAGTTGATTCTCCGATTCCAAGCGGCAAGGAATCGAGAGTCGACTCTATGCTTGGGAGTCGATCCCTCACAGTGAAATTAATCTCACATTTGTGTTTGTCCCACAAAAGTAGTACTGCTCTGCCCCACCACTTAGACAACATGAAAAGAGAGAAGTAAAAGAAGAAGTTTGATTCAGATTTGGCTGTTGTTTTCAAATGTTGCCCTCCACACAGCGCATATTAATAGTTTGGCAGTACTTTAGACAAGCCGAAAAACAAAGTAAATTGTAATATTTGTAAGAAAATGCTAACATAGAAGAACATTGCCAATGATAAAATATGTAAAGGCTACCCATCACAAAGAGCTGACAGACAAAAGTTAAGTACAGTTAAGTACCGACATATTGTCTCTACATACCCACGTTTAGTTTTTCTGACCAAATCTTTCATTTATCAAAGTAATTGATACCAGTCTTTTCACACACACACCACTTGAAGTAGCTTGTCCCATATGGGGTTGGGGGAGCCGGAGCCTAACCCAGCAACACATGGAGTAAGACTGAAGGGGGAGGGGACACACCCAAGACAGGGCACTAGTCCCTCACAAGGCACTCCAAGCTGGACTTGAACCCCAGACCCACCAGAGAGCAGGACCCAGTCTAACCCCATGCACCACCACAACCCCCTAGACCAGCCTTATCAGAATGTTTTATCTTTAGATTTGTTTGCATCTTGTCTTATTCTCCATCAGGTGGAGAACTGCAGGAAGCAGAAGTTTTCATTCCCATTGTTTCTCAGAGAGGGGGGGTGCGGTGGCGCAGTGGGTTGGACCACGGTCCTGCTTTCCGGTGGGTCGGGGGTTCGAGTCCCGCTTGGGGTGCCTTGAGATGGACTGGCGTCCCGTCCTGGGTGTGTTCCCTCCCCCTCTGGCCTTACACCCTGTGTTACCGGGTAGGCTCTGGTTCCCCACGACCCCGTATGGGACAAGCGGTTCAGAAAATGTGTGTGTGTGTGTGTGTGTGTGTGTTTCTCAGAGATTCTCTGTGGACTTGTCTCACACACGATCCTACTTCATTCCTGGGGTGCCCTTCCACATCTCGGTGAGGAACAATAACCATTCTAATGAAACCATTGACACAGCACCAGTGAAATACCTTGAAAAGCTTTGACTACTGATTTGATTTTCTACATTTATTTTTTCCAGGCTGTGGTTCACCTCCCAGATGGCTCTCCAGCAGCGAATGTCCCTGTGGATGTTCATGTGACTGGTTCTTCAGAGAAATCCCAGAGTGTACAAACTAATGGAGAAGGGGCAGCACACCTTGTTTTTAATAACATTCCTAATGATCGGCCAGTGACTGTTAAAGTGAGTCTCAACTGACACCTCCTTTCAGCTTTGAGTATTATACATAGTACCCTTCAAAAGGAAGGGTCACCTATTCATAGACAGGTTTTCATTAACTATTTTCTACATTGGTTCCAGACCTTCTGTTTTATTCAGGTCTAGATTTTCACTGGGCCACTCATGAACATTTGCTTCACTGTGTGGGTTGTTCTTTTGTTGCTTGTCCTTATTGTCATTGTGTAGTAGTTAATTTTCTCACCAGCTCCAGACTGAAACAGGTTTTCTTCCAGAATTTGTTTGTATTCGACACTACTCACCTTTCCCTTGATCTTCACATTAGTACACCATTAATCTGTCTGATAACATTTTTATGAATAAATAGTTGTCAAAAATAACTCAGCCCCTTCGCGAGCCGCCACCTTACCGAGGTGGAGGGGTTTGAGTGCCTGAATGATCTCAGGAGCTATGTTGCCTGGGGCTATATGCCCCTGGTAGGGTCTCCCAAGGCAAACAGGTCCTGGGTGACAGACAAGACAAAGCGCGGTTCAAAATCCCCCTGTGACTATTAAATCAAGGATCTCGTTCACCCCGCCTGGTATGGGGTCACCGGTGCCCCACCCTGGAGCCAGGCCTGGGGGGGGGGGGGCTCGCATGCGAGCGCCTGGTGGCCAGGTCTGTGCCCACGGGGCCTGGCCGGGTTTAGCCCGAAGCCAAGACGTGGGCTCACCACCTGCCGGAGAAACCGTAAGGGGCCGGTGCATTGTGATTTGGGCGGTGGTCGGGGCCGAGTGCCCAGCCGACCCAAACCTCGGGCGCCAACTCTGGTTTTTGGGACTTGGAATGTCACCTCACTGGCGGGGAAGGAGCCTGAGCTGGTGCGGGAAGTTGAGAGATACCGTCTAGATATAGTCGGGCTCACTTCCACTCACAGCTTGGGTTCTGGAACCACTCTTCTCGATCGAGGGTGGACTCTCCACTATTCTGACGTTACCCAGGGTGAGAGGCGGCGGGCGGGTGTGGGCTTATTAATAGCCCCCCAGTTCAGCCGCCATGTGTTGGAGTCTACCCCGGTGAATGAGAGGGTCGTCTCCCTACGCCTTCGGGTCAGGGAACGGTCTCTCACTGTCGTTTGTGCTTATGCGCCTAGCGGCAGTGTAGAGTACCCGGCCTTTTTAGAGTTCTTGGGGGGCGTGCTGGAAAGCGCTCCCACTGGGGACTCTGTCGTTCTACTGGGGGACTTTAACGCCCACGTGGGCAGCGACAGTGACACCTGGAGGGGCGTGATTGGGAGGAACGGCCTCCCTGATCTGAACCCGAGCGGTGAGTTGTTATTGGATTTCTGTGCTAGTCACGGTTTATCCATAACAAACACCATGTTCATGCATAAGGGTGTCCACCAGTGCACTTGGCACCAGGACACCCTAGGTCGGAGGTCGATGATCGACTTTGTAGTCGTTTCTTCTGACCTTCGGCCATATGTCTTGGACACTCGGGTGAAGAGAGGGGCTGAGCTGTCAACTGATCACCACCTGGTGGTGAGTTGGATTCGATGGCGGGGGAAAAAGCTGGACAGACCTGGCAGGCCCAAACGCATAGTGAGGGTCTGTTGGGAACGTTTGGCGGAGGCCCCTGTCAGAGAGGTCTTCAACTCCCACCTCCGACAGAGCTTCAACCAGGTCCCGAGGGAGACTGGGGACACTGAGTCCGAATGGACTATGTTCCACACCTCCATTGTCGGGGCGGCGGTTCGGGGCTGCGGCCATAAAGTCTCCGGCGCCTGTCGCGGCGGCAATCCCCGAACACGGTGGTGGACACCGGAAGTAAGGGATGCCGTCAAGCTGAAGAAGGAGTTCTATCGGGCCTGGCTGGCTCATGGGACTCCTGAAGCAGCTGACAGGTACCGACGGGCCAAACGGAGCGCGGCTCTGGCAGTCGCCGCGGCAAAAACTCGGGCTTGGGAGGAGTTCGGTGAGGCCATGGAGGAAGACTTTCGGTCAGCCTCAAAGAGATTCTGGCAAACCGTCTGGCGACTCAGAGGGGGGAAGCGGTGTTCCACGAACACTGTTTACAGTGGAAGTGGCGCGCTGCTGACCTCAGCTGAGGATGTTCTCGGGCGGTGGAAGGAGTACTTTGAGGATCTCCTCAATCCCTCCGACACGCCTTCCGTAGAGGAAGCTGAGGCTGGGGACTTGGAGGGGGACTCGTCCATTACCCTGGCTGAAGTTGCTGAGGTAGTCAAAAAACTCCTCGGTGGCAAGGCTCCGGGGGTGGATGAGATCCGCCCCGAGTTTCTCAAGTCTCTGGATGTTGTGGGGCTGTCTTGGCTGACACGCCTCTGCAGCATCGCGTGGAGTTCGGGAACGGTGCCTCTGGACTGGCAGACCGGGGTGGTGGTCCCTCTTTTTAAGAAGGGGGACCGGAGATTGTGTTCCAACTACAGGGGGATCACACTCCTTAGCCTCCCTGGGAAAGTCTATGCCGGGGTACTGGAAAGGAGAATCCGACCGATAGTCGAACCTCGGATTCAGGAGGAGCAATGCGGTTTTCGCCCTGGCCGTGGAACACTGGACCAGCTCTATACCCTCACTAGGGTGCTGGAGGGTTCGTGGGAGTTTGCCCAACCAGTCCACATGTGTTTTGTGGACCTGGAGAAGGCATTCGACCGTGTCCCTCGTGGCATCCTGTGGGGGGTACTTCGGGATTATGGGGTTCGGGGCTCGTTGCTACGGGCTGTTCGTTCCTTGTATGACCGGAGCAGGAGCTTGGTTCGCATTGCCGGCAGTAGGTCAGACCTGTTCCCGGTGCATGTTGGACTCCGCCAGGGCTGCCCTTTGTCACCGATTCTGTTCATTATCTTTATGGACAGAATTTCTAGGCACAGTCAGGGAACGGAGGGTGTCTGTTTTGGTGGCCGCAAGATCTCGTCTCTGCTTTTTGCGGACGATGTGGTCCTGTTGGCTTCATCAAGTCAAGACTTGCAGCGTGCACTGGGGAGGTTTGCAGCCGAGTGCGAAGCGGCGGGGATGAGAATCGGCACCTCCAAATCCGAGGCCATGGTTCTCAGTCGGAAAAAGGTGGATTGCCCCCTCCGGGTTAGGGGGGAGTTGCTCCCTCAAGCGGAGGAGTTTAAGTATCTCGGGGTCTTGTTCACGAGTGAGGGAAAAATGGAGCGGCAGGTTGACAGACGGATCAGTGCGGCGTCTACAGTAATGTGGTCATTGTACCGGTCTGTTGTGGTGAAGAGGGAGCTGAGTCGTAAGGCGAAGCTCTCAATTTACCGGTCGATCTACGTTCCTACCCTCACCTATGGTCATGAACTCTGGATCATGACCGAAAGAATGAGATCGCGGATACAAGCGGCAGAAATGAGTTTCCTCCGCAGAGTGGCTGGGCGCACCCTTAGGGATAGGGTGAGGAGCTCAGTCACCCGGGAGGAGCTCGGAGTAGAGCCGCTGCTCCTCCGCATCGAGAGGAACCAGTTGAGGTGGCTCGGGCATCTGTTCCGGATGCCTCCTGGACGCCTCCCTGGGGAGGTGTTCCGGGCTTGTCCCACTGGGAGGAGGCCTCGGGGCAGACCCAGGACACGTTGGAGAGACTATGTCTCCCGGCTGGCCTGGGAACGCCTTGGGGTTCCCCCAGAGGAACTGGAGGAGGTGTGCGGGGAGAGGGAAGTCTGGAGGACTCTGCTCGGACTGCTGCCCCCGCGACCCGGCCCCGGATAAGCGGAGGAAGATGGATGGATGGATGGATGCAATACAGTGCATCCTTACACCAATACACCTTGGACCAATACACCACATCAGCATATGGAGGTGACAACAAAACTCAAACCATTGATGTTCACCTAGGCGAGTACTCCCCACTCAAGTGTGCTTCCCCCAAACACCCTGGTGCCTTCTCATCCACAACCACTGACTGGATCTTTCTGCTACCTCTGACAAGCCTTTAATGGCTGCTCTTAACGACTGACCCCTAAAACCAAACTCCAACAGTAGCGACGTGGTTGATTTTGCAACAAACCCTCTAGTACCGATCTCCACTGGTCTAATAACGCACTGCCAGCCTCGCTCCCTCACCTCACCAGCCAACTCAGTGTACTTCAATTTCTTCCTCTCAAAGGCATCTTCCAATGAGTCTTCGAAGGGTATTGTTAATTCGATGAAGTACACTATCCGTGTGCCCTCGGAGTACAGCACAATATCGGGTCTCAACGCCGTGATCGCAATGCACTGCGGCATCTGCAGTTGTTCTCCCACGTCCGCCACCAACTTCCAGTCACGCACCTCCCCCCATTTAAAACTCGTATCACCACGACCACGCACGTGACTTATAGCACTCTCCCCCTCCCGCACAAAAGAAATAAGCTTATTTCTTCCATACTGCGGGAGTGAATTAACTTCAACCCGCTTGTTCTCCAACAAGCACGCCAAGGATCTTAACACTTCATTATGCCTCCAAGTATATCTTCCCTGAGATAAACTAACCTTACATGCAGATGGAATGTGTCTCAAAGAGGCTACACCACCGCACAAGCTGCAAGTCGGCTCTGTACCTACCCAGCGATTAAGATTCTGCGGAGTAGGGAGAACATCGTAGGTGGCTCCGGCAACTTAGCTTTACTCCACAACTTTATTCGATTGCCGGCACCCACCTAATATAATAATGGCTCCCATCCTTGTTTTTTCAGGTTATTCTAGAATTTTGACTTTCAAGAAGAATGATGCCTCTTATGGAGCTTGGCTGGACAGGCCCTCAAGCATCTGGTCTGTCCTCTGTTTTTTTCCTTTTGAAATGTTTATGCTGCTTATTGACAGTTTAATTAAAATATAGGCCTCTGCTGGAAAAATATCTCCTCTTTCTCTCTTTTCCTTCCCCATGTCCCTTCGTGTATCCCTGCAGGTTGACTGCCCAGGTTGTCAAAGTGTTGAGTCTGGTAGCCGATCGACAGTTGGAGGGAAGGGGGGAGAAAGGGAGGCAGGGAGCAAATGTTGTCTCTGTGGAAGAGATCAGTCAGTCGGTAGAGTACCTGCTCTCAAAGCAGAGTGAGGAAGATGGCAGCTTCAATGACCCCCACCCTGTCATTCACAGAGAGATGCAGGTAAAGCTGTGTGACAACAAGATCAGCTCTTCATCACTGCTGCTTCTGCACAGGCTTCATTGTTCCTTGCAGGAGTTGAAGCTGCATCAGTACTGTAACACTACAGGATTGGACAAATCTTACTCTTTTGTGTGTGTGTGTGTGCGTGTGTGTGTCTGTGTGTGTGTGTGTTTTAAATCTGCTTTATGAATTAAAGACTTAACTGAAACCAGTCAGTTTTCAAAGATAAATTGTTTACCTACCTTTTCCTGTGCTGGAGTTATTTTCTTTTACCTGAGAAAAAGAAAACCCAATTATTGTCCAGAAGACAAGGATATGAGGTCTGATATTATACAGCAACTGCTATATAATGGGTTTGTGTGTGATTTCTGGACTAATTGTGCAGAGTCTCACTATAAAATGTTGTGTTGCAGGGAGGGGTAGGTGGCACTGAGGGGGACGTGTCTCTCACAGCCTTCGTCACCATCGCTCTGAAACGCTCTCTCCCACCATCTGACTGGAGAAACAAAGAATAAGGCGGTAGGAGAAGATGGAAAAATTAAAAAAAATGAATATCATGAACTGGCAAAAGTCTTCATACAGAGTTAAAAATACAGCATGGATGTACAAAAGCTAATTGCATTGTACTTGTTTTTTCATTCTTTAATTGGCCGCAATGCTCCAGTGTCATGAAAAAGTATTTGATAGCTTTCCAATTTACTATAATTTTGCAGCTTTTTGACATTAAATTTGTTTACATCTCTCTGTCAGTTCTAATAGTATATAAAGAGAACCTGAAAATAAGAGTCAGGGTAAAAAAAATAATTGTGCCTAGCTTTTATAAAGGGATAAACAGAATGAGGTGTTACATTCAGGTAAACAATCAGGTACACAATATTTTCACAGCACTATTTCTTCTCAGAGGGGATGCGATGTGCAATGGGTTTGGACCAGGTCCTGCTCTCCGGTGGGTCTGGGGTTCAAGTCCTGCTTGGGGTGCCTTGCGACAGACTGGCGTCCTGTCCTGGGTGTGTCCCCTCCCCCTCCAGCCTTACGCCCTGTGTTGCCAGGTTAGGCTCTGGCTCCCCGCGACCTCGTATGGGACAAGCGGTTCTGAAAAGGTGTGTGTGTATTTCTTCTCAAGAAAGATCATAGAAATAATTAGATGGTTTATTGTTCACCTGTTAGAAATGGGAATCAGCCCCAGTATACATAGACTATATGTAATACATATATTATATTAGCTTTGTAACATCACAAAAAATTCAGAAATGTTACACATTTTTCATTCAAGAAGTTAAGCGCAGCCGCTCAGAATTGCTCTTCAGTGTTGTGTAAGATATTTGAGTATGTGCAAATATAGTATCTAATTTTCTCTGGAGAGGCCTTATGCTGTGGCTATCGTGACCTATTGCTTATCTGTCTGCCAAAACGATACAACACAGGGTCAATCTGCATGGAGCAGACTGAAAGAGCTGGCCACTGAAGGTACAAGTTTTATATACTTAGAATATTATCATATAAGGGCCAAAAGGTGTATCTAACATCCTGCTGTCAATTAAAGACTTTTTTGATTCTATGTGATAGGGGGGTGTGGTGGCGCAGTGGGTTGGACCGGGTCCTGCTTTCCAGTGGGTCTGGGGTTCGAGTCCCGCTTGGGGTGCCTTGTGACGGACTGGTGTCCTGTCCTGGGTGTGTTCCATGTGCAGCACAGGGTCACAACAACATACATATAGAAATAGTACACAGAGAAAATGCAAATATGCCACGTACATAGAGCGAGGGCTCAGGTCAAAAGATAACAATTTATCACAGGTATGATTACCAGCACTTTCTAATAACTTCCAGAAGGGTGGTCCTGATATTCCAGAATTCATTACAATTTCCCTTCAAATCAAATGCCAACTTTTCAAGTGTCAGAAATTTAAAGTATTCAGTCATCCACATATTTACAGAGGGAACTTCTGGTGTTGACCACAACGTTAAATATGTTTCCTTGCCAAATATGTAAAAGCACTAAGATTAATGGATTGGGGTATATGAAACTATACAAAAAAAACCTCTCACAAAATTTGATTTCTCATCAACTATTTTCTTGTTAAATCACAACTCAAATTCCTTTTCCTGATGACGTTAGGGTACGCAGACTGAAGAAAGGATTATTTAAAATGTAAAAAATATTAGTCATTACTCATAAGTGTTGTAACAAATAACCAAAATTTGAATAACAAAATTACTGAAAATATCCCTGGAAGCAAAAAGAGTAGGCTAAGGGAATGCGTTAGCCGAGGCTATTTCACGCGTATAAAATGGGTTGTTTGGAGATTGTAACAAACGTGTTTGTTCTTAAGGAGGGAGGTGTTAAGTCTACAGTGGGTGTCCGATTTGTTTTTCCATTTGGTTTTCCACTTCTCTGACGTGGATTTGGAGCTACAGCTGTCCATCAGTGTCAGTCCAGGAATGAGGGACCTGATTCGCTGGACCAGGAAGGGCAGAACTTCCCAGATATTGAAAGGACACCTCCTGGAAGCTGGTGGAGAACTTTCTTGTTAGTTAACAACCTGTTATAGTGTGTTTTTAGTATTAAAATTAGTTTTTAGTATTAAAATTAAATTTAGTATTAAAATTATAGTGTGTTTTTAGAGTATTTTTATATATATAGAGATAACACTGGAAGTACAGGGTGGAGCAGAAGTGTTTATGGATGTAAACAGTATGACATTTGCATTTGTTTAAACGTGTTCTTATCTGAGGATTTTATACTTTATTTAAACAAATAAAATAGTTTAATAATACTAATACTCTATCCTTCCTTTTTCCTTAACTACTGGTCCTGGTCAGAGGGAGTTCAGAGCCTGTCCCACAGATGGGATACACCCTGGATGGAACACCAATCCACTGAAGAGTAACTCCACACACACACACACACAATAGTAAGATTGCTTGAGCTGCATGTCTTCGGGATGTGCGAGGAAAGAACCTGGAGGAAACCCGTGTAGATACGGGGAGAACATGCCAACTCCACACAGACTGAGCCAGCTACGAACCTACACCAAAACAGCTCACTCGGTGTGAGGCAGCAGCGCTACTCACTAATGCTGAATACTGAAAAATTAATCACCAAATACATTTATTTAGCAGACACTTTTCTCCGAAGAAACTTCCAATGAAGTCTATGTAGTGTTACTAGCCCACACACCTTATTCACCAAGGTGACTTACACTGCTAGATACACTACTTACAATAGGTCACTCAGCCATACATCCGGAAACAGCATGTCTTTGGGAGGAAACTAGAGGCACCTGGAAGAAACCCACACGACATGGGGAGAACATGCAAACTCCACACAGACTGAGTAGGGAATCAAACCCACGTCCTCTCGCACCACCCAGGTGCTGTGAAACAGCAGCACTACTTGCTGTACCACTGTGCCACACAAATATATGAAAAGTTTTAAAATATTTTTTCTGGAAAAAGCATATGTATCCATAATTTACTCACATGAAAAAAAAAAATCTTGCCACATTACATACAACACACACACACCTTGTCTGAAACTGCTTGTCCTGAGCAGGGTCACAGTGAGCTGGAGCCTAACCCGGCAATACAGTGAGAGACAGCAGGACTACTTTCTGTGCCACCGTAATCACAACAGAGCAAGAAAGTCAATTACATTATTCATGTAGCTGACCTTTTCCCCAAAGCAACTTACAATGTGAAAGTTACAATTATTTACCCATTTTTACAGCTGGGTAATTCCAATGGCACAACTAGGGTAGTACCTTACTTCAAGGGTACTGCAGCCAGAGGGTGGGACTCAAACCTGCAACTTTTTGATCCAAATGCACTAGAGCTTACCACTACACTACCAAATGTCCCATTAAAAATAAGTGAAAATTGACTCAAGTATTTGGTCTTCACATTTATTTCACTGTTTAATATTACAAAACCTTTGTTATGATTCAGAACTAATATATCCTTTTAAATGATAAATAGAAATGGCCTGGCAAAATTATTGACACCCCAGATTCAATATTTGGTACCAACGTCTGTGGACAAATATCTGTAGTCAGGCCCTTTCTACACACATTTTGGCCCACTGGTTCTTGTGCAAACTGTTCCAGATCTTCCATATCAGAAAATTTTCTTCTTCCCAACTGCTGTTTACACCACTCTGTAAATTTTTCAATGGATTTAAATCTGGACTTATTGCTGACCACTGCCGAACAGCATTCTGAGCTTTCAAAAAAGTGTTCTGTGATGTTTAAAACTGAAATTAAATTGTGGAAACCAAATCATTTTGTTAATTTCAATTTATTTTTAGAGAAAAAATTGTTACAGTATTTGGAAAAAATGCAAGAGTGCAATGCCCAATATTCAGCCGCAGGGGGCGCGTTTTCACATGTTGTTCTTTAAAGCGCAAATGAAACTCCTGTCACTTACATTACGTTTGTGCATTATCAACTCATTTATTGATCAGCTATTATTATTTTTTTATGATACTAACCTTTTGTGTATCAAAACTGAAATTTCGGGTAGAAGCATTATGAACATTTCAAATGTTTATTTTTCTTATTGTTTCAGGCAGTTTCTATTGAGCTAACATCGTACTTTTAATATACCGGCTATATGAGATATACTGTACAGCGATACGCCGAGAAGAGAGGGAAAAGTAGCCCGAGTGAACGTGGACTGACGGACGGAGACGCAGTGAGTAGAGAAGCCGTGTTACCCAGTAACTGCAGCGGAGGAAACGCAGCTTCTCCCTCATTGGTCCGTTTATTGGAGCCGCTTCACTCAGCGCGATTCCTAAACTGCCGTCGCTGCCGCTGCTCAGTGCGAGTGAGTCGGGAGAGACTCTGTCAGAAGCTGAAGGGTCGGTCTGTGGTCCCCAGTTCGCGATGAGCTTCTTTGTGTTTGTCGCTCTGCTCTTCGGGGCTCTTTTGCGTCTGTTCGCGCGTTCAGGGTAAGAAAAAATTGTCTCCATTAACAGTGTACTGAGATAGCCGCCAACGTGTCCTGGAAATAAGCTGCGGTCATTTCATTGCACTGCAAATACTGCAGGAGTTTTATTGTCGTAAACTTAACGAAATAAAAACAAATGTAGTTGAGCTGCTTTTATAATTTTCTGTGCATACAGTAGTAGAGTAGAACAGAAGACACGTGTGTGAGCATCATGTTAATTTATGTAGACGATAACGAATATATATATATATTTTTTACTATGTTCTGTCAGCCCATATAGATATCAATGTTGTTGCCTGTCAGACCGGTGACATTGACCTGAGGATGAGAAAGAGCTGGATGGAGATGAGATGTTTTACTTGGATTTTAAAACAAACGAACTGGTGTACACAATGCCTGAGTTTGGTGGAAAAAATACTATTTCCAACCTGGATTCCGGGTGCACTGGCGAACCATCAGACTTGCTTGCACAACCTGAATGTGAGTATTGAGGTTGAAAAGCTACCTGAAGAGATCGGTAAGATTTCTTTTGTTTCTTTCACACACACCTGAACTTAACCCTTCAAGCTGTACTTTTATAACACAATAATTGCGTTAAAATTAAGATTTAAGGACAAAGGATAGTATTGTGGCGCGCAGCGCCGTGGGTTTGGATGGGGCGAAGGAGGACGCGGAGGCAGCGTTCATAACGAACGGTTTATTTGAACACCAACACAAAGGGAATAATGCTCTCGGTCCGAGGACCCCTTTTCCTCCAAGACCTGCGCTTACAGCCAGCCTGCTTTAGCGCCCCTAAGCTCTCTTTAACACAGTGGCAGCCAGTCAACCCACCATTTCCCCCCGACGTAACCCCAGCGGTTACGGACATTATTTACAGATTTCCCATAATGCAACTATTTACATTAAAGCAGTAACGCGGGTCGTTACATAGCCCCCCATCAAAAAGAATGGCAGCGTCCCCGCTGCTGCCTGCTCCACAAGTGTCCCAACGTCCAGCGCTGTTCTCCACACGCATCCGGTCGGGAGTACAGTCCCAGATGCTCACCGCTGGTGGTTGGGGCGGGGGAAACCTGCAAGAGACCCCCATGGCGGCGCGCTCGGGGTCGGGTGGGCCATCCTCGTCCCCCGTCCGCCCGGCCTCGGCCCCTGCAGGACTCCCTCACTCGCACGTGGCGCGTCCACGAACATGGCGGCGCCCACGTGGCTTTCGCTAACCAGCTTCCGTGGGACCTTCGCGACGGCTCCCCGCAGCCGCTCCGCGTTGTCCCCGCTCCGTTGTCGGGGCGAACATCTTTCTCCGCGCCCCCCGCCGTCTCGCCTCGCCGCTCGGCCGTCTTTCGGCGAAGGACCCCGGCAAAGCCGCCCCTGCTTGCCGCCCCCGCCGATTCGCCGCCCGCTGAGCCCCGCCGCGACGCTCGCAAACTGGCCGCTTCTTGCTACGCAGCCCTCCTCCTTTCGCGGCGTTTGCTCCGCCGCGCCGCTCTTCAACAACGCTGGCCTGGGCTTCAGGCAGGCTGGGCGCTTTTTCCCCGAAAGTGCCAGACTCCCGTTCCGCGGGAGAATTCGCGTCGGCTGGTTCCGCTCCTCTCCGACACGGAGCTCTGCCTGTCCACAGACGAGGCACACTGCTCAGCGTCGTCCAGCACGGCATCCGTCCTGCTCGGGAAGGCGGCGCTCTTCGCGGGGCGACCCTTTCCCTCCGTCGGTCGACGGCGGTTCGCTGCCTCTTCCTGGCCGCTCTTTCTCTGGGCGCAGGGAGACCCCACTCGACCTGCTCACCCATTCCAGCGGCACTCGCAGCTTTTCTCTCGCCGTCCTCACCTGCGCACGCTTCCCCAGCGTCCCCCTGGACACCCGTGCTCCGCCACGCTCGTCCCCGCCTCGACCTCCACCGTCGTAGGCGCTTCTCCCGCCGGACACCGTCCTTCCGTCCTGGTCTTCTCTCCTTCCCGATGCTTGGTGGTCAGCTGTTCCCTGATCCAGCCTCTCATCGTCCCTGCCCCATCCCACTTCCTGACACCAATGTGGCGCGCAGCGCCGTGGGTTTGGAGAGGGCGAAGGAGGACCGCGGAGGCAGCGTTCATAACGCACGGTTTATTTGAACACCAACACAAAGGGAATAATGTCTCGGTCCGAGGACCCCTTTCCTCCAAGACCTGCGCTTACAAACCAGCCTGCCTTTAGCGCCCCTAAGCTCTCTTTAACACAGTGGCAGCCAGTTCAACCCACCATTTCCCCCCGACGTAACCCCAGCGGTTACGGACATTATTTACAGATTTCCCATAATGCAACTATTTACATTAAAGCAGTAACGCGGGTCGTTACAGTATTATTATGAGGCCTAAGCAAAGTGTTGGAACTGAACGGAAAATAATTGACGTTTTTCCCCGGGCTGATGTACCAGAGACGATGAAAATCAGATAAAACAAATTATTAGATCGGATTTTATCTCTAGAAATAATCTTTAAAAAAAAATACACACACACTTTCAGAACCGCTTGTCCCTACAGGGTCGCGGGGAACCGGAGCCTAACCCAGCAACATAGGGCGTAAGGCCGGAAGTGGAGGGACACACCCAGGACGGGATGCCAGTCCATCACAAAGGCACCCAAGCGGGACTCGAAACCCCAGACCCACTGAAGAGCAGGACTGTGGTCAACCCACTGTGCCACTGCATCTCCCATTTTAAAAAAATATTCAAATTAAAATACTGTTAATTAAGATTTTGTTTTTAATTATTAGGATTTGAACAATTAACACAAATGAGTATGAGAAAAAGTTAATTAATATTAAGATGCTCGCTATAACTCCGGAAAGCTCTGCCAGGTTTTAACTACAGCCTCCTGTTCTCACTACTGATGCTATGTTGCATGTGGTCAATTAATTCTCCAAGATTCTAGTTAATTCTCCAGGGTTGATATTCACTTCTGATTTCCATTTTTTAAATAAGTGTTTAGTTTGGTTTTTTTTTTTTTAACCTTTTCCACAGCTTTTGAGAGTTATTGCAGGTTTTTGTAGCAAGTTCCATTCTGTTTTGTCTTTTCCTGCTGATGCTGAAATTTCATTTTGCAGCACTGCCTTGCATTTTGCTTTGTGAAATCTTGTTCAGATTTATTACTTGATATTTGGAACACACAAATTATGTTTGTGCTTGATGGTGAACTATGCAAATATGCTGAGGTGAAAGGGAACATTCCCTATTATGGTTTCTATTTGTTTTTTTTCATGGGAAATATAACAAAAATTTAATATGTTAATATACTTTTTAAGTAATTTTGGAGGGCTCTGCATTGATACCTGATATAGATAGTGTCTGTAGCTAGTGCTTGAATCATAAAATCCCTTATGTACAAAATTAGGCTTTATTTCTACACAATATAACTATTTTTATATGAAGAGGCCAGTCTTCAGAGGCTCTGCCCTAACATCATCTTACAGGGAAAACCAGAATTAGGTATAATAATTTGCCATCATAGAATAATTAAATTCCAGTTATACCACATAGTCAATTTCATTACTGTCTTGGTCCTGGTAAAAGTCACAGCTGTCCAGAGCGTTTCCCAGAATCACTGAGATGCCGGTTCACTTAGGGTAGCCACACATGCTCACACTCAATCACCCATTGATATGCTAAGGGAAATTTAGAGACCCAAACCACTTGAACTGCATGTCTTCGGACTGTGGGAAGAAACCCACACAGACATAGGTGCTCCCGGTTTCCCCTCACAATCCAAAGACACGTGTTGCAGGTGAACTGGTGACTAAATTTGTCTGTAGTGTGTGACTGTTTGTGTGCCTCTGTGTGTATGGCTACTGGATGCAATGGACTGTTGTCCAGTCCAGGGTGTTCTGTCCTCAGTCTTGTGCCCTGTGCTTTTGGGATAGGTTCCAGATAGTTAAGGATAGATACTGAGTTATTAATGATTCCAGAGTTAGTTTTGTCTTATGTCGGAGACTCTTTTTTTTTTAGGTGTTTGTGCTTCCATTGCGTTTTGGTCTCCTCTTTATCTATTCAGTCAGTGTGTTGACCCACTAACAAAAAACAGAATGATACTTTTAATAGCAGCCTTCAAGTTCAAGCTGTTCATTATAAATGTTTATTTAGATTTGAAACCCAGAAGATGTCTGTTTTCAACTGACGTGAACATGGGTAAAACAATGACTAGGATATACACTTCTTATACATCATCATTCCAGACTCTCTGTGAGTTTAAACTCTATTTCTGTTTAACAATTACAGATCCCTCCACAAGCCACAATCTATCCCAGAAATGATGTTTTACTGGGAGAAAGAATATACTCACTGCTTTGTGAAGTCAACTTCTTCCCCCCACCTGTGAAAGTGAAGTGGACTAAGAATGATGTGGAGGTGACAGAGTGGGGTCACTCTGAGCTATCGCTACTACCCCAACAAGGATTTCCACCTTCAGGACAGTACTCTACTGTACCCATCATCCCACAGGAGGGGGGATGTTTACTCTTGCACTGTGGAGCACAATGGGGCTTTCTGAACCTGAACCAGTCTCTGGGGTAGATTACTTTCAGTCAGTCAGCTTCCTTCTTCTTGTACGGGTGAGGTTGCAATGGGTATTTTGTAAAGTCAGGTATTTTGTAGTTGAGTAAACATCTGAATAAACCCACTGTCAAAACTTTTACCGTAGGTATTTCTTTCAGAAAAAAAATCCGTTTGTTGTCATCATTTTGTCCATCTTTTCTATTTTCAATAAGCACTTTTCAGTTTCATGGTATGGGGGTCTGAAGCCGGAGGCGGACATGGACTGTTGGGACACCAGTCCATCAGAGCACACCACACATACACAAAAATGTCTACAACCGCTTGTCCCGAGTGGGGGGTCACAGCGAACAGGAGCTAACACAGGGTGCAAGGCTGGAGGGGGAGGGGACACCCCAGAGGATGGGGAAGCCAGGCCACTGCAACACAGGGCAGTCACTATAGGGCAATTTAGAATCACCAATCCACCTGAACTGCATGAACTGCATTTGTCTTCTGGATGTGGGGAGGAATGCAGGACATTACATTTATTCATTTACAGATGCTTTTCCAAAGCAACTTGCAATGTTAGGTTTACTTACATTATTTACAGATTTATAGAGGCTGTGTAATTTTTACTGTACAATTTAGAAGTATGGTACTCAAGGAACAAAAGAGGTGGAGGTGGCATTTGACTCAGCAATCTGCTGGTCCAGTAGTACCAACCACTGCAAACATGGACAACATGTAATATACATAGACTGACTTGTATTAGAACCTACAGTCAAACAGCTCAGGTGTTGCAAGGCAGCAACACTGCTCACTACCTGCATTTAGAATAAATATGAATATGCAGTGGACTGTTTTGGTTAGGTAATACTGGATTTCTGAATTAAAGTAAATAATTGCCATTCAATACTGTAATAGTAATTCATTTTGTAACTATTCGTAAGGGTAGCACATTGAGTAGGGCTGCTGCCTTACAGCACCTGGGTTGTGTGGAAAAAACATAGGTCTCATCCCTGCTCAGTGTGTGTGGAGTTTGAATGTTTTCCCCATTTTTTCATGACTTTCCTCCAGATGCCCCAGTTTCATCTTAAAGACATGCTGTTCAGGTGGACTGGTGACTCTAAATTGCCTGTGTGTGTGTGTGTGTGTGTGTGTGTGTGTGTGAGTGGCTGGATACCCTGTGATGGAATGGTGTCCTGTCCAGTGTCCCCCCTCTTCCTTCTCCCCAATGCTTCCAGGATAGTCTCCCGATCACCGCATTCCTGCTGTTTTCAATAATAAAGCACAGTTATGCAGGCAGAAGCTAGGATGAAGTATAATGACTTTTCTCTAAATCAGTTTATGTTAAGGTTTTAGAGTACTTACCATGATGTACCTGTATATACTTCTAAATTCCCTTGCAGCGCTTTCTTAGTTGTAATTAACACTTTAATATGTCAAGTTTTGTACATAAGTACCAAAATGTTAAACCTTTGCAAATGGAATATTATTATTGCATATATTCACAGTGAAGCGGGTGCGGTGGCGCAGTGGTGCAGTGGGTTGGACCGGGTCTTGCTCTCGGTTGGGTCTGGGGTTTAAGTCCTGCTTGGGGTGCCTTGCAACGGACTGGCGTCCCGTCCTGGGTGTGTCCCCTCCCCTCCAGCCTTACGCCCCGAGTTGCCGGGTTAGGCTCTGGCTCCCCGCGACCCCGAATGGGACAAGCGGTGCAGACAGTGTGTGTGTGTGTGTGTGTGTGTGTGTGTGTGTGTGTGTGCGCGCGCATATATGCATATATTCACAGTCAAATATTTAAATGAATTGAGGATTAGTTCATTTTTTTCTAAGACAGGCTCATTGTTATTGGAACGCTAACTTAATTTACATTTATGCATTTAGCAGACACTTTCCTTCGAAGCGATGTACAGCTCAGAGTAAACAAGTTTATTCATCAACAAGCAAAAGAACTTCAGAACAGACAATTATCAAAACATTGCTTGCTTGTTTGATACATTTTTTTTCTGATACAGACTACGTTACCTGCCTATAAATGTAGCATTGATAGTAAATGTAGGATACACATAATTACAACAGATGGTGGCGCAGTGGGTTGGACTGCGTCTTGCTCTTGGGTGGGTCTGGGGTTCAAGTCCCACTTGGGGTGCCTTGCGATGGATTGGCGTCCCATCCTGGGTGTGTCCCCTCCCCCTCCAGCCTTATGCCCTGTGTTACTGGGTAGGCTCTGGTTCCCCCGTGACCCTGTATGGGACAAGTGGTTCAGAAAATGTGTGTGGTGCTGGACTCATTTGGAGATCAGGATGGAAATGGGCCTGAAAGAGATGGGTCTTGAGACATTACAGCCTCATTCACAAGAGTTTAGAAAAACAGCCATCTTTAAATCCTTTACTCTATCCTTATTTAAATCGTACACCAGGTTACCTGTTCTTTTGTGTCAGGAAAACATTTTGTAGGTTAAATATGCTTCAGACAAAATAGCACACAGCGTTTGTGGATGTAAGAAGAAAATATGTAGCAGTCACCATGTTTAACATTTTTCAACATCTACACAGCTTGTCAGCTGCAGTAGCTAATTCTTTATTAGGCATGGTTTAAACGGCAGTAACTGTGTGTTTCACTGTAGCTTCCTTTATATCCTAAAAAGTAAAGACAAATTTTTAAAGTGTCCCCATGCTTTTTTTTTTGTTTGTCCTTACAGAACCAGAAATTCAGGAAGTGTTGGACATCAGGAAGACCATCTTTTGTGGAATAGGACTGACCCTTGGTTTGTTGGGAGTCGGAGTTGGAACCTTCTTTCTCATAAAGGGGAACAACTGCAATTAAAAAGGTTTGTAGCATTATGATCGGTATGGTGGCACAGTTAAGTAGCACTGGTGCCTTACTGCTCTTGAACTGTGAGTGTGGACATGAGTTTAAATCTGGATCTCCCTGCATTAGTGGGAGTTCCTTTCCACAGTCTAAAGACATGCTTCTGACTGAACTGGTTACTCTGTATTTCCTTTAGTGTGAAAAACTGTGTGTGGGGGGATTTTGCTGCAAGGGACCATTCAGGATGTGTTCTGCTTCACACTACATGACTCTAGAATAGGTTCTAGACCACTGCAGCCGTGAACAAAAATTCAAATGATATACAGATAGGAGAAACAAATATCAGGAACTGAAATTTTATTGAAAGTATTACATTTTAATGCAGTTATTTTGTGTTGCAGTAATTATGTAATTTAATGTGTGGACAAACATTAATCGTACTCCAATGTGCAAGCTGAGATCGAAATCCTTAACGTAGCTACTTGTGTGATGTACGCTGTTTCATATGGTGAAATGTGAGAAATTGACTGTTCTCTGGAATCACATGTCTGCATTTAAATCTCTCCTATTGATGTAATGCACTGTTTGTATTGTTCTCTGAGATGTACCTCACTTTGGAGAAATGAGTAAATGTAAATTTTGATATATTTACATTTATTCATACGGGGGGCATGGTGGCACAGTGGGTTGAACCGTGTCCTGCTCTCCGGTGGGTCTGGGGTTCGAGTCCTGCTTGGGGTGCCTTGTGACGGACTGGCGTCCCCTCCTGGGTGTGTCTCCTCCCCCTCTAGCCTTACGCCCTGTGTTGCTGGGTTAGGCTCCAGCTCCCCACGACCCTGTATGGGACAAGCGGTTCAGACAGTGCGAGTGTGTGTAAGCAGACATTTATTCATTTAGCAGATGCCTTTCTCCAAAGCAACGTACATCTCATAGAAAATGCAATTTGTGCATTACGTTAGGAGAAAGAGAGATTTAGATGCGGATGCATGATTCTTAAGTACAGTTAGTTTCTTTCACCATATGCACCAGTGTTCATCATGTGAATAGCTGCATAAAACTTTATCAGTATATCTGATTCCTAATCACCTTCCTAGTAATTTTTTTTTTTTTTTTTTTTTTTTTTTTTTTGAAATACATGTAAACATTTACGTTACATTACCGGAGTAGCTGCGTAAAGCATTGATCCAGGCATGATCTTAGTTATAGAGCATGAACGTTTATACTGTACATGAACTTAACAGATCATGGGCGAAGTGAATCTGGAAGAGGTGACTTTTAGGACCCTTTTAAAATGTGGACGAAGATTCAGCAGTTCTGAGTGAGAGGGGGAGGTCGTTCCACCACAGTGGAGCCAGAATCGAGAACCTCCGTGCTTTACCTTCTGTGCGTGGGACCACCAGATGGGCAGATGTGTAAGAGCGTAGCAGTCTGGGTGGGGTGTAGCGAATGATCAAGTCTTGTAGGTAGCTGGGAGCAGTTCTGTTGATGCATTTCTAGGCAATAACCAGGATCTTAAATTTGATCCAGGCAGTTATGGGAAGCCAGTGCAGAGAAGGAAAAAGAGTACAGGAGATACATGCGAATGCTTTTGCAAGTCAAACACAACTCATGCAGCAGCATTCTGTATCAGCTATAGAGGTTTTATGGCAGTAGCGGGAAGGCCAGACAGAGGAGAGTTGCAGTAGTCCAAACGGGATGTCACCATGGCCTGGACAAGTAGTTGGGCAGAGTCAGTTGTGAGGTAAGGAGGGATCCTGCGGATGTTATGCAGGGTGTATCTGCAGGTCCGGGTTGTGGCTTCGATGTGCTGAGAGAAAGACTTGAGTCAATCATCCCTCCTAGACTCTTAGCTGAGGAGGTATGCAAAATGAGTGAGTTGTCCAGTTTGATCAAGGGATCATGACAGGAACACAGGCCAGCTGGGAGGTGTAGGATCTCTGTTATGGAGAGTCCATGTAGAGAGATGTCTGACAGGCAGGCAACGATGTGTGCAGAAATGTCTGATGCTCCAGGTGGAAAGGAGAAGAGCTGGGTATCATCAGCATAGCAATGGTATTTGAATCCATGGGAGGCTATAACCAGGCCGAGGGAGGAGGTGTAGATCAAGAAGAGCAGAGGACACAATACCAAGCCCTGCGGGACACCAGTTGAGAGAGGCAGAGAGAAGAACGGGAGCCCCCCCAGACCACTTGATAGGATCTGTCAGATATGTAGGACACAAACCATCTTGGTGCCGCTCCTTTGATCCAAGCTGACTGAGAGAAGAGTAGAATCTGGTGATTGACAGTGTTGTAGACGGGTTGAGGAGGATGAGGACCGAGGAGAGGAAGACTGCTTTAGCCGACTGGAGAGCATCGGACGCTGCCAGCAGCGCCATCTCTGTGGAGTGATCAACTTTGAATCCAGACTGATATCCATTGAGGAGATGGTTCCAGGTGAGGAATGCAGATAGTTGATCACAGGCTGTTCATTCTAAAGCTTTAGACAAAAAGGACAGAAGGGATGCTGGCATATAGTTTTGGACTGAGTTAGGATCCAGAGAGGGTTTCTTTACCAGAGGTGAAATTAGAACAGTTTTGAAGACAGATGGTAAGCAGCCAGAGGAGAGTGAGGAGTTGATGATCTTAGAGATAAAGGTGGAGAGTTGTGGGGAGATGGTCTGTCGGAGTGAGGGTGGGATCGGATCAAGTGAGCAGGTGGTAGCTCTGTGTGATATTAGGAGGGTTTAAGTTACAGCAGAAGGTGACAATGGGTGCACAAGGAGAGGGATTAGCGGTGAGGCCTGGCTGGAAAGAGATGAAAAAATGATTGGAGAGATGCTGCAGAGTAACAGATAGGACAGGACAGCCACAGTTACAGGAGAAGACAAGGTCAAGGTGATTGCCAGCTTTGTGAGTAGCAGGGGACTGGGACAGGGAGAGGTCAAAGGACTGCAGAAGCAGCAAAATGCCAGTTGCTTGAAGTCACCCAGGAAAATCAACGGAGTATTGTCCCCTGGGAGAGAGCTCAACAAGATGTTGAGGTCATCCAGGAAGCAGCCTGGAGAACCAGGAGGGCGGTACAGAACAAACACAACAAGAGTGACTGGGGCAGTGGTAGAGACAACATGCAATTCAAAGGAAGACAGGTCATGCATGTTTCTTTGCTATTCGCACCAGAACCAGCCAGTTCAGCGCCAGTTTCTTCCCCACAGTCATCACCCTACTGAACTCTACACTTCACTGTTAGGTCACTGATGTCTCACTGACATTTTACTGTTTTTTAATTGCTTGTATCATTTTGCGGTTTTGCTCCACCTTGTACTTCAAGTGTTATCTCTATATAATAGTATTAATTCTAATTGTAAATAGCTGAATTCATAGCATGTTCTAGTTATATGTATGTATATGTACATATGTGTATATATGTGCATATAATATGGATAAATGTATATATTTATATTTATTTATTCATATATATAATATGTATATCTGTACATACATGGTGCATTATCCCTGCTACTGTTGTACATTCTCTACAAATATTTGTATATATACATTCCTACTGCTACCTGCTCCGTAAAAGATAGATAGATAGATAGATAGATAGATATAGATATTTATCTTCTTGCTCTGTTTGAATTCTGAACAGTTTTAATACTTTTTTTAAATTGTTTTCGTATAGTTTTCCATGAAGACTGAACACCAAGACCAGGAATGGGGATGTGCCTAACATTACTTCTGTGTCAAAATTTGTTTTAATTTTGAAGATATGTAGAGTTTAAGAATTTTTATTTCCATAAGATATTGTAATTCATGGCATCCTATGACATCTGAAATCCAAACAAAACTGAAATTTTTCATAAGATTCATATTAGTATAATGAATATTTGAACATTTGTGCATTGGAACCTGAATATATGCAAAATATAATGATTTTGTGTCAGTTTTATTAAGGCAAACTGAGAAATTGCATTAACTTCAGCAATATATACAGTACTTCATAAAAATGCAAGGTTTTGTCTTGACTAATCAAGGGGATGTCAAGCTGAGTTTTTTTTTTTTTTATTTTTAAGATGTGCTGGTAGAAGGGGGGTGTGGTGGCGCAGTGGGTTGGACCACAGTCCTGCTCTCCAGTGGGTCTGGGGTTCGAGTCCTGCCTGGGGTGCCTTGTGATGGACTGGCGTCCTGTCCTGGGTGTGTCCCCTCCCCTTCCAGCCCTACGCCCTGTGTGACCAGTAGGGTTCCGGTTCCCCGTAATGGGACAAGCGGTTCTGAATGTGTGTGTGTGTGGTGTGTGTGTGTGTGGTGTGTTGTGTGTGGTTGTGTGTGTGTGTGTGTGTGTGTGTGTGTGTGTGTGTGGTGACGTGTGTACGTGTACCTGGTTAGATGTACCTTGTTCAGGAATCACGTTTATGATCACACCAGTTCGCTGATGCCTGTGGTTTTGAAGTTGCTGATTCAAATCTTACTCCTGTACTGTGTATACTCTTGAGGAAGGTACTTACCCTTAATTGCTCCTGTAAAGTTACCGGTCTGTATAAATGGGTAAATAATTGTAAGTTGCATTGGAGAAAGCATCAGGTGAATGAGCCCTTTTTAAAAAGTATTTACGCTGCTGTACCAATTTAAATCAAGATGACTGACAAGTTTAATTGTTAAATCATTGTTTGAAGTACAGTTTCCTTGAAGCTCATAATAACCTCAGGATGAAGCATAAGAAAAGACCAAAAAGTCATGAAAACTATAGATATATTCTGCATGTATTAAATATGCATCACATCTTACCACTAAAAACTTTCTTCTTCCTTGTTTCATTCATTTTTGGTAGCAGTCAGGTAAAAATATATGCATGTAAAATAAAAATCTGCATAGTTGACTATAATTGATTGACAGATGAAAAGTGCATTACAAGTTTAATTTAATGTATATGTGACATGAGAAAAAAATAAAGGTGAAAATGCATCCACTGTTCAAAATTTTCTGTGGTTGTGAAGTTAACTTGTACTATAATATTCTTGATTGCTCAGATTTTCTGAAGTTCACACATAATCTGCACTCAGCATTGTGGCATGCCATGGTGTGTCTGGTCTGAACAGCAATTAGCTGGAGCAGTCTGAAAAGCAAGGCTAGGTCACCAGGTCAGGCCATTCAGGGTACTCGCCAGCAGGGCAAACTCAAGGTTAAGGTAGGTTACTTGGCAGCAGCAGGGATGATTACTAGGAGAGAAGCAGCTGTGTTGAAGTTTGGACACACTCTAGGTCAGGGACTTGAAGAACACCTGCATCATTGATACGGTTGGGGGTGTTCAGTAGGAAGGCCAGGTAAGTTTATAGAGAGCATTCTAGAAAGCAGTGTAATGGTGAAGAGATGGTGGAGACCAGGGGTTAGCATGGCCTTTGGGGGGGTGTGACGCAGCGCGCAGCTTGGCAGGGGCCTACTCTGTGGTGGGTCTGGGGTACAAATCCTGCTGCAGTGCCTGCCACGGATTGGCGTCCCTCCGGGGTGTGTCCCCTTCATCTCTAGCCCTGTGTCTGTGTTGCCAAGTTAAGCTCCAGTTCACTGCAACCCTGCTTGGGACAAACAGTTGTGTACATTGTGTGTGTATGTGTGTTAATGATCGCCACAAACTTTAACCAAAATCTGAGCTAGTTTGACCTTTTAACAAAGTCAAAACCTCTTACTGTTTCTAGCAGTAGCAAGGACTAACTGCGGCTTATTTATTCAATCACACCCCTGAAGATGATCCGATTTCATTCACGACTGGAATAGAACAATTTCATGCCATTTTTGAAGGGCCCTCACATACATATTTCTGATTAACTGACCTGCTCCTCTGTCAGCAGGATGAATACAACTTACTGCTATTCAAGCTGCTAGAGAACCCACCTCCTGCACAGATTTTTAGTTAACTGGTAAAAGAATGTGTTAGTGTCTTCTGCATGCTTGAGATGTAGCTCTAGTGGTGAAGCACAACATTCATATATGGTTTCATATGCAGTTTGTCAGCCTTAATCTTGAATGAGCTATACTGCTAGCTAACAGGGTTAAATCAGAATATGTTATCTCAGCAGGTATTTATTTGTACATGGTCTTCAATCCAAACCTAAGGTAACGGAGGAAGTTAGCAAATGCGTCAAATACAGCACAGAAAAAAAGTTTTATGCATTTTCTATTACAGAGCACATGCAGCACAAAACTCAGACAAAGAAAAATACTCTTTATCTGAAGAGGAGAATGTAAACTTCAGAGAAATTTAAGACAGTCTCTTTTGCTGACCTCTTAAGGAGAGGCATTTTGACATGTCTTGAAGTGCGCTGGGAATCAGCTGGAAATTGAGCAAAAATATTTTCAGTTTTCCAGTAAAGACAGTTGGGTATTGCCTGATGTTCTGGAATGGACTTTCAAGTTTAGAAAGATTATTTTACTAACAAATATTGAAATTCTTGATTCACAATGTATAATGCTACTTGGAAATATGTTAACCTTATTGGGATCCTTGTGTAAAATATTACATTACCATAAAATGTACAATTAATACACACACATTTTCTGAACCGCTTGTCCCATACGGGGTTGCAGGGAAGCGGAGCCTAACCCGGCAACTCAGGGCATAAGGCTGGCGGGGGAGGGGACACACCCAGGAAAGGATGCCAGTCTGTGGCAAGGCACCCCAAGCGGGATTCAAACTCCCAGACCCACCAGAGAGCAGGACCCGGTCCAACCCACTGCACCACTGTGCTACTGCGCCCCCCTACAATTAATACACACAGCTCAATAAAACATGCAATCATACAATGCTATCAAATAAAATAAACAAAACTCCATGAATGCATATATGCATGCATAATAAAATTTTACAGTTAGTAAACAGGAAATAAATAACAGGCTCATGAAATAAAGCAGTAAATAGAACTATAAATAGACAATTCATTCTGTAAAGATGGTGTTATGACTTCAAGGCTTTATAGCTGTGTAGTGGGGTGTAGCATAAATTTTATAAGTTATGAGTCATGAATTGACAAGTAGTGTGTACAAACAAGAGTCTGTTTTTAATGTTCTTGTGAAAGAATAAAATATAAGTGTTAAGGCTAAAACCCTAGAGAACCCTTACATCTCTCCTTTGCCTTCCAGTAGCCCCACTAGATTATATCCTGCTCTGTCCTAAATTTCATATCTGCTTTTATTTTTAAATATACAGTACTCCCCAGGCTCACAAGTCTACTCTCTTATTCACAAGGTTGGTCTGTGAGTCTATGGGTCTTGCTTAGTAATGAGGATCTTTATCACTGTGCACCTGAGGCACTGCCAGTCAAGGAGGCCTTGCGTCCAGATGTCATGCCATTTTAGCTGGATTTGAAATCCAGATGCCCAGCTCTAGACCTACCAATGCCCGTATTCCACTTTCTGCCAACAAAGCCCTTTGGAGAGGTTTGCACTTAAGGTGGGTACTGGTGTCAGCATTTGTCTGGAGGGACTTACTTCACCTCATTCTGGCACCGCATTGTACCAACACTCTTAGGTCCTCCTCCACTGTAAGTGTTTCCTGACAGACCACTGGTGTATGAGAGCTTTTACTGGCAGCAAGTGTGGGCCAGGTGATCCTTGCTACCACAGATATGGCATTGGCGAGGGCCTGTGCAGACCATAGTAAGTAGCTGAATTCTAGGCATTTCCAGCTCCTCATCTTCATGCACTCCTCCCCAGTGTGACTACTGACTGATTCCAGCCATTTCAGTTTCACTTCTCCCTTTCCTGTCTAAAACTCTGGCACAGGCAACCTATCCAGCTATTTCTATCCCAAGCCCAGAATTATCTCCTGGGTGATTATTAGTCGAGATTCAAAGTGGCCATTTGAACAAAAATGTCCTCCTTGCAGTATTGGATGCTTTGCAGTTAGCTAGAGCAGCCTCCCTCTCTTCAGTCCTCATGCTTCTCAGCTCATCTGTAGCATTTGACACTGCTAACCACCAAATTCTACTCCTGTCTCTTTGAGAGCTTGGCATCAAAGGAATGACACTGAAATGGGCTGAGTCCTACCTATCAGATAGATCTTACCATGCACTCTACCATAGTGCCTAGTCATCCCCTCAGTCTCTCTCAACTGGTGCTCCACAGGGCTTGGTGCTGGGCCTCCTACTCTTCTGTATCTATACCTCTTCCTGAGGCTCTGTCATTGCCTCCCACAGATTCTGCTACCACTGCTGTATTGATGATACCCAGCTGTTTCTCTCTTTTCTCCCAGAACAGAAGCTACAAATGCTCCCTCATGTCTCACTGCTTGTCTTTGGAGCACCTCTGTCTGGATGTGCGATCACCACCTAAAACTCAGCCTCTCCAAAAACAGAGACCCTTTGCCTCCCAGCTGGTCTGTCATCCTCAGAATGCTGCTGCATGATGATGTGTTGTGTTTGACATTCAAAGCATTCTATGTATCCCCCTTCCTCAACTCTGTTCCTGTAACTGCCAGTTCAAGTTCAAGATTCTGGTTTTGTCCTTCAAGACTATTAACGAATATGCTCCCCGACATCTACGAGATCTGATCACTTAAAACATCAAGAACACAATCCTGCACTACTTTTTGTAGCCATAATTAAACATTTGAAACACTACATTCCTCTAGTGATAAAACTGACCTAGTAATAGATGACGTCAAGTTTTTTTTCAGCGAGGATTGGTCCGTTTTACAATTTCGATCGTCATATAGGGCGCAACCCGATTTTCTTCTCACTCCCAGAAGACAGTCATTGCAGTCTGGTGCCGAGTTAAAAAGCGGAACATGTTACTGTTATATTCTTTTGCGCTGATTGTATTGCCATGTTTGCCTGGATTTGGTGAGTAACTTATGTAATATGCAGATTTTTGTTATCCAAAATGTATAGGCTAATATTCGTACAGGTTATATAATATTTTAAGTGCAGTACTTTGAATTTTTGTAAATAATTTTGTCATACACCAGTTCGATAGTTTTTAAGTTTTAGGTTTTTAGGTCAAATAACCGAAATAGGATAAAAATGCTGTTCTAGCGGGATTCGCTGGTGTGTTATAATGATAATTTGGTTAATTGTGTGTCCCGCTGCTCAGCCAGCTGCCAGGAAGCGCAGTCAAAACTAAATCCTTGTAAATTTGAATTGGTGCCTGTATCTGTTTGCGCAAGTAAGGTAGCGTAACAAGTAATCATCATGTGTCTACACACCAACTTTACTGATGAGTAATGCTGATGCGTAGTTACATTAGTCTAGATCTCGTTCGTTGAGAAAGCAAGGTTATGATTTAACTCGGGTACGGTACTGAGCACACGGTTGAGACACTCAGATCACCGACTTTACTTTCTCACTGAACCCAAGTTGAAGTTTTCTTATGAATGGGTAAATGCAATACTTTATTTTTGCGTTCATGGGGAATCTTCTGTTCTGGTTGTCAAAATGATTAATATACTGTAAACTTTTTGCGCTTTAATAGCTAATTGTACGTTTTCTTTTTAAATTTAGTTCATTACTCTTTTTCAACCCAGTTTCCAGGGTTTATAGAATATTATTTCAGAAAGCTATCAGACACATTTTCTAAAAAATATTTTATTTCACACCACTTGAGAAGCAGAAAATTTGATACAAGTTAAAGGTTCACTATAGACTTATGGAATATTATCGCTATCGGTCCTCAAAATAGCGGAGTAATGCTATTGTGAAAGGTCATAAAGGTTTTTTCTGCAGTTAGTTTCGTCAGTGATTGATTCATTAATTTGTGTCCAATTCAGATTTAAAACAAGAAGTAATCATTGGAAATCAATGTACTGATTTTAATGTTTTATTTTAGTATCAAAAGTATCGCACTCAAGTGTTCTTTTGATTTGGGAGAAGAATATTGTAACCGTTATATTAGCAAACTTTTGTACTTGATGGCCTTTTATATGGCTGTATATGGTTTTATATTTCCTAAAATCGTAATGGAACTTTCACATCGTTCGTACAGTTTTCATATGTAACGCTTTGAATAGGAAGAATATTTAAGTAATAATATGCAATTGAACGGAAGGTCGAAATGGTATGTAAATCTTAACCATTGGATTAGTCCATTACTTTTATTTTAGATCTAAGGTTTTATTGACGTGTCAAATGTGGGCTGTGGTTATGTTTTCTGTATTTGCCATTTGTTAACAATTAAAGGAAAACAAGTTTTATTTTACTTTCTTTACCTTTGTTCCAATAATCACTTCATTATGCGACTGCACTTAAAGGAAACCCAAATAAACTGTAGAGAAACCCACGGAGGGTAAGCAGTGTGATTCCAAATAAAGGTTAGTGACCAGTCAGGGTCGTTTACATTCAGTTCCTGCATTAAGAAGAAATATACGAGTAAAAATACAAGCAACAGTTTTTTAAAAGAAGACAAACCTGATGTGCAGAAACGTTGGCGGAAGAAATTACAGACGAAAATAAAGGGATGGAAAGCAATTGTAATGTAACTTTCTGAGTACTACCCGCTTTCATGGCAGCAGCAGTGTGAATGAAATCCAGAAATCACTCGGGACACCCGAATACTGAACGAACATTCAGTACTACTTCATATATCTGTTAATATATTCACGTAATATTATAAATATTGTGAGTGTGGGGGCAAAAGAGCAAAATGTAGACAAAACAATTCCATTTTGTAGTTGAAATTATACATTGTGTTGCAAAATTACTTTAAAATAAATTACTTTTTTTGTTAAACAGATGGCTATTTTCACCATAACCAAGCTGAATGTCGCTTCACCTCCGGGGACCTGAAAGACCTTGAGTATATTAGCAGGTACATATTTAACAAAGTAGAGTATGCGAGATTCAACAGCACTGAGAAAAGGTTTATTGGATACACGGAATCCGGAGTGAAAGATGCAGAGAGATGGAATCAGGATGGATTAGCAGATCAAACCTATGGCGACCTGGATGCCTACTGCAGGCCCAATGCTGAGTATGAGATACAGAACATACTTTCACATACAGGTGAGTAGTTCTGTACTGTGTAAAAGCAGACATGAACTTCTCCTAAATGTTTCTCACTTAATCATTTATATGTGCTCTATAATATTTACTTCTGTTTTGATCATAAAAAGTTAAGATTCTAAATCATTTTGTCATGGATCTACATACTGTTTTGGTGTTTGAGCTGTAGAAATGGAAACTCAATACAGATAAAAGAGCAGGGTGTGGCACAGTGATGCAGCAGGTGGCACTGCAGCCTCACAGCACCTGAGTGGTGCGACAGAGCATGGGTTCACTCCCTGCTTAGTCTGTGGCATTTGCATGTTCTGTATTTGTGTGGGCTTCCTCCTACAGTCCAAAGATATGCATTTCATGTGAGTTGGTGATGCTAAATTGCCATAGGTGTGGCTTGAATCCCTTGTTTAGCATCTTTGATCAAGGTACTTACCCTAAACTGGTCAAATAAAAATTGCCCAGCTGTATAAAATGGGTAAAATCTTAAACTACTTACAATGATTTAAGTTGCTTTGGAGAAAAGCATCAGAAGAATAAATAAATGTGAATTCTTTTCTGTTTTGTTTCAGTTGAACCTTTGGTAAAAGTTAAATCTGTGAGATCTGGCAGTCAGAGACACTCCACCATGTTGGTGTGCAGTGCGTATGACTTCTACCCGGGGGAATCAAACTGACTTGGCTGAGAGATGGGAAGGAGGTGAAGACTGATGTGACTTCCACTGAAGAGCTCTATGATGGAGACTGGTACTATCAGATACACTCTTACCTGGAGCTCACACCCACATCTGGAGAGACCATAGCCTGCCAGGTAGAACACAGCAGCCTTCCAAAGCCCAAGATCTACAATTGGGGTAATAACTTTTGTTCAGTATAGTTTATTTTGTATGATAAAGATTTTATTATGCAAATAGTAGTGACATGTCTGCAATATCAGTTGTCTGATATTGAGCTTAAGATTCTTGGGTGGGGGGGCTACATGCATTTGTTTCTTCATTATCCATACTCACCACACAATTGAACAAATGGAAAAGACTTTAATTTGGTTTTGTTATATGAATCAATTTCTTCAGTTTTTAACACTTCTGTGCCTGCTCTACTGCTGACAGCTTAGCGCAAACTGTGGAAAAATCAATGACCCAAACATAGTGAAGCATAGAAGAGCCTGTGTAAGTTTGTTTTTTGTGTGGCATCATAACTGTTCCACTAGTAAAGATGTTCATTAATACGAGTGAAAAATAGCACAGAATTCAGCATTAAGCCATTTTGTGAGTCATCTTATAGCTCTGACAATTATTGATTACAATGATAATGGACTCATAATTTAAAATGCAATTCACATATCCCACATCTCACTGACAACCATTTTTTAACTCATTATTCTATATAATTATGTGAATGGATAATTCATAGCATTTTCTAGTTATCTTGTGTGTATGTATATGTGTATATAATATGGATAAATGTATATGTATAATATAGATATGATATATCTATACATGGTGCATTATCCTTGCTACTGTTGTAATCTGTGTGTGTGTGTGTGTGTGTGTGTGTGTGTGTGTGTTACTACTGCTAACCTGCTCACAATTTCTGTACATACTCTGCCATATTCTATTTATTTACTTGTTGTACATATATTTCTTATATTTAACTGCGCTTGTTCATTTGCACTTCTGGTAGATGCTAAACTGCATTTTGTTGCTGTGTACCCATACTATGCATTGACAATAAATATCTATACATCTATCTATCTATACAGCTGTACAGAAAGATACTTGCAGTACCTATTCTCTCGTCACCTATTGTCATTCTGCAGTTTGTAAGTTCTCCCTTCATTAATGGGTTTTGTAACAGATTTTGGAGCTGTGCTGATAAGTTGAATATACGACTCTAAACCCTTGTGCAACTCTACGAACTTGTGATATGTATGTTTCTGTGACAGACGTGCTCTGTTGCATCTTGAGCTCTGTGCTTACCAGGTTTGTCTATCATCTCAGCTGTTACTGAACAGGCAGTTGATATTAGTGGATGGAATGTTAGCAACACAATCACTAATTTGTCTCTGAGGACTAAATATATGTACAGAAATTTATTATTGCTGCTTAAATACAGCTCTTTACTTTGACAACCATAAACTTGCAGTAAAGTTTTGAGTATATCCAATGGAAATATACAGGTTTACAAAGTGACAAGAAGTATTGTCAGTTGTTGCCAGTTTTAACTGTGAATTGGTGATCTTTGGGTGTGGTAGGGGAAACTGTTA